>NC_132928.1:66014357-66315451 GCF_047675955.1 Chlorocebus sabaeus
TTTTATTTTTCTTGCAATTTATTTATTTGTTTAGTGTAAGGTTAAACCAAGAAAACCACATTGCAACTGGAAGATAAAGTCCCTATAATAAAGCATTCTGAGGTTATTTCCAAAGGCACTGCAGTGATGCAACAGATACACATTCCTGGTACTGATTTCTTTAAGCTACAAGTAACGAGAGCATAGTGGACATAGGCAATTATTAAAACATAAACTGCTAGAAATGAAATCAGTTCAATAATGCAATGTAATGCAAATGCAATTTCTTACTCCTCAGGCTTCAAATCAGTGCTTCCCAAATTTTTACTGAAGCAGCTGTTGGAATTGTAGGATTCTAAGCATAAGACTCAATTAATATGATGCAGGCAAAAGCCAAGTATTGATCCAGCTGATGTGAAATGAAAGTCAATGGGTGCACCTATAGCCAAAATATACCTGAAGAAAAAATAGCAGGGGTCCTATTTTTATTTGTATGTGTGAGGTATACATCCCTATTTGTACCCCTAGCTCATGGATCCACTCTAGGCTTGGGAGAACAGGTTTTATTTCATGAAGTCGGAGGGATTGCTGTACCATGTTCTTAAAGCAGGAACCATATTGTGGATTCAGCACAGTGGATATATGTTTGAATTACAGATTGCAGGTTTGAAAATACAGTAAAATTTGCTGAAACAACTTGTGAAGAAGAATAGATCATTTTTTATAACATTTCATGTATTTAAAAAACAAAACAAAACAAAAAAACCTAACCCGAGTTTACTTTTTATCTCAGAGAAAACTTTCTGAGGTGAAGCAGAATTAAAAAAAAAGGAGGTGGGGGCAAACATTTATTTTGGAAAATATATAAATATGATGAATCCTATACTCAAATATAAATATAAAAAGGTTGAGAAGGGTGTATGCAAAAGCTGAGAATTGATCCAGTGATGTTATTTCTTATTAATAATATTATGGGTGACTTCTCTTCTTTGTTTATGATATACATTTTCTGAGTTTTCTGGAATTTTACATATTACCTGCAAAACAAAACTGATAACTGTAATATTTTCATGCAAAATTAAAACAAATATACAACTATCTACAGATGTTTTTAAAAACAACGGATGGTCCAAGAGGAAGAGCCTGAGAAGACTCAAAGGATAGAACCGAGTGAAACTCATTGAAAAGTGTGAACGGTGAGATCAAGTGACAGCAACTAGAAAAACTGCCTGACAGACTAGGATGCCTGAAAAGTCCTGATCATGGAAGGGGTAGATGAGACCTGCAGACTTGAACACAGTAGGAAAGATTAAACCAGTAAGGCTTCAGACTGTTCTCACCTCATCTCCTCCTTTAGAACAGTTACAGATTATTAATCAGACCAGCCTTATCTAAAAGCCTGCATAAGAGTGTCCGCAATTGAGTAAGTGGGAGTTGAAATCCAGTCCAATCTTTACTTGCCATGTTTAGTTCCCTGGCATGGGGTAGAACCTCTCAGAAAAACAGGCACCTTTTCCTCATCACTGAATAGCATTGTCTGGGGCAGTACAACATCGTGCTCACTGTGAATTTGCTCCATTATAGAATTGAGGATTTTAAAACCCAGCCATGGTTTTCTACCAACATTCTTAGTATTTAAATGCTGAATGTAGTTGTGAGAATATTTTAATGTATGTATCTCAGTACCCCATTCTTTCCTTTTCTAAATCCATATTTGGGCAATTGAGCACAGTAGTTAAGTAGTCCCAATAGACAAATTTGCAGATTGTTAAAAGCAATTGAAAGAAGAGTTTATAATGGGATACAATTTTGTTATTTGATACTAAGAATGTTCCCTCCTTTAAATGAACTAAAGAAGAAATTATCACTTTAAAAAGTGGTTTCAAAGAAAGAACATATATGGCACTGAATGTAGAGAAAGTGATACCTAAGAAGGAAACTGGTTTAGTATATTTAACCATTTGAGAAGTCTTTTTTTTAATTCATAAATGCCCGCAATAGGTATATCTCACTTTGCTTTAAAAAAAAAAAAAAAAAAAAGGTTTTACAGAGATTATCAGATGAATTTAGTCAGTGGCTAAAGGTAGTCTTAAAAGGAATTATAGCCACCTAACTCGTTGACTGACATCCTATAGGTCTTATCTGAGGATATAGTTGTCCTGGATAGGCCCAAAGGGAAGAGAAGCAAGGGAAAGGAGGGAAAGGCAGAACTAACATTTATTATCTATTACAAGTGAAGCACCATGCCAAGGACTTTTTACATATCTCGTTTATTCACAGTAAATTTAACTGACAATTGATTATTCCTCAACACATAATGCCAACATCAGATCTTAGCCAGGCCCAGCATTCTAGGGAATAGAAAAGAAATTAGCAAGTTTCCCTGGCCCTGTAGCCTTGGTCAGTTGTCTATAGGAACCAGGGTATGAGTCACTCAAGAATTACCAGGCTGGCCCAGCGTGGTGGCTCATTCCTGTAGTCCCAGCACTTCAGGAGGCCAAGGTGGGCAGATCACTCGAGGTCGGGAGTTTGAGACCAGCTGGCCAACATGGCAAAACCCCGTCTGTATTAAAAATACAAAAATTAAGGCAGGGTGCAGTGGTTCACGCCTGTAATCCCAGCACTTTGGGAGGCCGAGGCCGGTGGGGGGGCGGGGGGCGCGGATCACGAGGTCAGGATATCGAGACCATCCTGGCTAACACGGCGAAACCCCGTCTTTACTAAAAGTACCAAAAAAAATAGCCCTGCGTGGTGGCGAGCGCCTGTAGTCCCAGCTACGTGGGAGGCTGAGGCAGGAGAATGGCGTGAACCCAGGAGACGGAGCTTGCAGTGAGCCGAGATCGTGCCACTGCACTCTAGCCTGGGCGACAGAGTGAGACTCTGTCTCACGAAAAAAAAAAGAAAATTAGCCGGGTGTGGTGCTGGGTGCCTGTAGTTCCAGTTATTCAGGAGGCTGAGGCGGGAGAATCACTGGAACCCGGGAGCGGGAGGTGGCAGTGAGCCCAGATCGCGCCATTGTACTCCAGCCTGGGTGACAAGAGCAAGACTCCATATCAAAAAAAAAAAAGATAAAACTACCAGGCTGTTCAGCAAAGATGGAAACCTGAAGTTGGGAAGCAAAAGCTAAGTCAAAGTAGATGAAGGACTTTTGTCAGTTAGATGTCTAAGTCGAAACCATCATAATGAATGATAGCTCCAAAGAAGTTTGGGATCAAATTCCAACTAGAACTGGTTGAAGAATGGAAATGAGATGAGAAAGGAGGGATGGGACATGAGAGACATTCAATTCAGGTGACAAAAGAGTCCTTCTTTTCTTCTTTTTACTAAAACCAGCTCCACGGATGCTTTTTAAAAAAATCCTTGAATAAAATACAAAAGGAGCACTCGACTTTGAAATGTAGGACAGGGACATATTAGAATCAGAATCATAGAATTTTATGGCTGGAAAGAAACATTGAGAACCCCTAGGCAAGTTTTCATAGTATTTTCTGTTTCTGTGTTCTATGGTACCTTGGGGCATTAGTGGGCAGGGGGACCAGCAACGGGCTGGTTGCTATAGGGAATAGGGAGTAGGCAGAGTCTAATTTTACTCTCTTTTCTATATTAGGAATCTAGATAAGATTTCCTTTAGAGAGAAAACAAAGGAGGCCCGGTGTGGTGGCTCATGCCTATAATCCCAGCACTTTGGGAGGCTGAGGTGGGCAGATCACCTGAGTTCAGGAGTTTGAGACCAGTTTGGCTGATGTAGTGAAACCCCGTCTCAACTAAAAATACAAAAATCAGCCAGGGCATGATGGTGTGTGCCTATAATCCCAGCTACTCCGGAGGCTGAGGTGAAGAATCACTTGAACCCGGGAGGCAGAGGTTGCAGTGAACCGAGATCACACCACTGCACTCCAGCCTGGGTAATGAAGCGAGACTCTGTCTCAAAAAAAGAAAAACAAAAGAATTCTAGTACGTTAAAAAGTAGAACTCATCAAAATTAACTTTATCTCTTTTGACCAATTAAGTCCATGGTGTTGGCTAAAGCGAGAGACTTTCCCAACGATCCGTGAGTGGATAGCAGTGCTTCCAGTCCCCCGACTCCAGGAGACTCTCACCACTGCACCAGGCTGCCTCTCATTATGCAGCCTAATTCCCTATGAGATGGTTTAATTAAAATTGTGACCATTTTGGCTTTAATCTTGAGATTCTAATTATTTTATGTTAAATATCTTGGTAGCTAATAAAAATGAATTAAGTGTATAAATACAACATTAAGTTTAAATAATATTGTAAGCAGTATTTAGACCCTCTATCTTTCTGCCTGCATGGCCTTTAATATTTTAATCTATTACTGCCTCTGCAGATAAAGCTACATGTCGTTTCTGAGGGTAAATGCCTAATAACTTCTTTCTTCAAGGTCAGGGTGTTATTTTGTATGAGGAAAATTGTTCTCCTAAACCAGCCAAGCATAATTACCAAGTGTTTTTTATCCTGCAAGAATTTACATAGACGTGATAAGCGACAATAGAGTTCTAATCCCTTCCCAACCAACTCTGGTACTGCCATAAACCTCCAGAAAAAAAAATCTGAAACCACAGGAGCCCAACATTGCATTTACCTCCTTGGGTTTTATGCTCTTAGTCACAGACACAAAGGATTAAGTTTTGGAGCTATGGGGCACACAGGGTCCTAGTATCCCTCCTGGCCTAGCAATCTCTCTTTCTATAGGTAACAAATAAGAAGCAGCAGCATATATGTTTGTTTATGTTCAGCACTGGTGAAGTGTTGCGCGTGTATTATCTCACCAAATCCTCACACAGATACTATGCAGTGGGTATGAACTATTATTCTCCTTATTTTGAAGAAGTAGAAATAAAGGCACAAAGGTTAAGTAATTTTTCTATGGTCACCCAGGATTTAACCCAAGCAGCCTGACCTCAGAGTCCAGAGGGTGGGATCCATGGTGAACCAATGCAAATGTCGTTTACTGAAGTGACTCAGATATCAGATCTAAGAAAACAAAAAAAGTCACTGAATTAAGGACTGGGTTAGTGATAGCACAAAATTGGAAAAACATGAGCCCCTCCTTTTGGGAAGGTTTGACTTCCTAGAAGGAAATAGGAAGGAAAGACGAGGGGAGAAGAGGTGGAGGCAGAAGTAGATACCATACAGTAAGGTGCTCCAGTCTCTCAATCCATACTCTCAGCTAAGGACAGACCAGGGAACCTAAGAAGCCAAAGGAATATAGGAGCAAGGAGGAAGGAACAATGTAGACTACATGGAGGTAGACTGGAATCTGGGACACTTGAGAAGGAGCAGAGACACACAGGCACTGAGAAATTAAAAGAAGTTTCTATGGGGGGTTGAGAGGAGCCAGTGGAGCTCAATAGTGGAGCTGGCCAAGAGTAAGCCCAAGGAGGCCAGAAGAGGGCAGAGCATGAGGCAGGAGGGAGAAGAGCCAAGCCAGCCTGGGGCAGGTGGCACCTCTATTCACATTCCTATTCCCCAGAGAGGATGTCCCACCTCTTTCTCAACTGCCCCACCTTTACAGTGAACTGCTTAAATGCCAACAATTATGTCTAAGCAACTTCACTCTTTCATATAAACTATATATTTTAAGATCCAAACAATGTAAAAAGTAAACTTCAAATATTTAAAATTCACATAATATTTAAAATTAGTACTGCTGCATATAAAGTTGTCCATCTAGCACAGCTGTCCCTCTTACACATGCTACTAAAAGACACACTCAGTAATTATGAATTAAATTGGATTGAGCTGGATTGATTGGTGACTCCCTTGCTGGAAGTTTCAGACAAAAACACTATATGAGGGTGCACAGCTTTAAAGCTAATGTGACATCTTCCCTTACCATTCTCTCATTATTAAAACCATTCTCAGGTAAAAGCAGAAGCCTGGGTACAGAAAAGAAAAAAAAAAAAAAAAAAGGACACCGAGGAGAGCAGGCTCCCTGTTCATCACATAGGGAAAAATCTGCCTAACAGTGAAGCTTGGGGGTGTGGGGGAACAACACCACTATCTCCACCCTTCTGTTTATTGCTAACTCTGCCTATATGCATCTGTTTACATTTGCAACAAATGAAAACCCTTTTCTCTGTTGACAGAAAAGCCAGAGACTTGGGCTCCACTCGTTGTCACACCTGCTACTAATACTTATGACCACAATTACAATGCCATCCACTCAGAGCACCATAAAGAGAAAAGCATAGGCAACAGACAATAGGAACCAGATCCCATGGGATGCAGAAAATGCTACTGATATCCCAGCCTCACACCAGGTTTCAGGCAGAGCCCCAGCGAGGTGGTAACGAAATGTAGCCTACTTTGGGGGGATTGGGACAGCTGGCTGGGGTAGGCCCAGGAGTTATGGTCAGCTCTGACTCTGGGGATTCTTTCAGGTCTATTTTTAGTTTTCTCCTGTGTGAATGCAATGTCAGGCCCATCCATCTCCTTCCCTCTTCACTTTCTCTTATCACTCTGCCTGAATCTGAGTGACAAACAATGGTCTTCACCAGTTTCAACAATACACAGATTTGTAAGAATGGAATTGACCTAGACACACCATACAAATTAGCACAGACTCTGGGGGCCTGAAAGAAAATCAGATGGAGGACTTAAATGAAAAATAATCAATGCTGCCTTTCCTTTCTTTATCTTTCTGGTGGTTCATGAGAATAGGGCGGGGGTGGGGGGTGAATTTCTGATAGCAGAGAGCTGCCTCCATCCATATGGGCCCTGCTTGAAACACCCAGAAGGATGGAATTGGGTTAAACTTAGCTCAGAGTGGAAAGAAATGACAACAGCATTGCAAATGTTTAAAGCTTATAAAAATAGACTCAGAACTATGGTTAGTTCTCCCCCCTCCCCAAGTTTGGCATATACTTGGCACTCAAATATTTGTGTAATGAATAAAGATTATATGCAAAATTGTACTAGAACACAATGTTTTCTGTATTTTCCTGGCTATCTATGTCCTCTGGCTATCTATATGTCTTCTCTTTTAAGCTCTTGTTGCAATGAACTGTGTATTACTCCTCAAAGCTCCCAGGCATCTGCCCAGGGAGTGCCTCCATCTACTGTGCCTTTCCCCATAGTCCATCTGAAAATTTTGATTCATCTTTGCAAACCTTGCCATGGTATCGTCTCATCTATGAAGCCCTTCCTGACTCTCCTTATGGAGAACTTACTTCTCTTTCTCCATGCTATCTGTCTTCTTTATGCTTCCATTATACTTATCACAGGGTACAGTCAAGTGTCTATTGCTTCAATTGTCTCTGATTTCCATGCTGACATGGACTGCTATTTCCATGATTAGCACAGTGACAGGCACATAATCTGTTCTCAATCAACGTTTGATGGATGAATACGTTATCTTGAATTTATTCTGATCAAACTGGGGGGAAAATGACTTTCCATGACCCAAATTGCACCCAAACCCCACCAATCAGTCTCACCAATGCATAGTTGATCACAAGAAGGCCAAAAAAAAAACTATGTAGACTATGATCACAAACCCATTCTCACCTTGCAAAGAATAAAAAGGAAGTGTAAGTACTAATGATGATATATTAACAGTAATTCAATTTTAAATAGGCAAGGAGGAGAGAATGCCAATTTGAAGTTTGATAGTTTAGGGTGTACCAGTTTCCCAGGGTCTTTATAACTCTCACTGCTTGTCACTGGGCTACAGGCCCCAGTGGAGGCTATTTGGCCTAAAAATTATTTCAATGAATCATGACTTAATATAGTAGCCTTGAAATCATCACTGCAACTTCAACAAAAACAACATTTGTCTATTTTGTGTACTCAAGGCTCTTGTTATTAGAATCTATACAATAGATTCTATCCAGAATTCAGTGGATAGAATCCACTGTCCCTAAAAATGAATATACATTGTCTTTAAAGAGAGGGAGAATAACTTTACCTTTTGCTTTGGAATTTCAGAAGCTCGAAAACTATACTGTTTACTAATATTAATATGTCATTCCTAAAGGCAATTTTAATAATTTTTTCTAATGTTTTCTATTTCCTAAAAATTTATTATATGTATATGTGTGTGTGACTTTTTTATTATTGTAAGCTATCTCAAATCCATTCGAGGTATAGGCAGATTATAAGTCACACATTAGATAAGAAAATATAGATGAGCAATTGAACAAGACTAGGAACCAAGTACAAACTCCAGAGGACCCTTTGATTGAGGACTCCCCATTTCTGACCTATACAAATGGCAATGTTTTTAAGCCTAATTCCTGCTTCCTATGGGTCAATTTCAAAACTTGAGATTTCTAGTACTTCCTGGTTCTGTGGACCCTAACCCAATCTTTACTCCGCTACAGTGGTTTTCAAACTCCACTGCATATTGGAATCACCTGTGGACTTTTTAAATGTCTTCACCCCAAGCCTTACCTCCAACCAATTAAATAAATATCTGAAAAACAAATCAGTATCTCTTAGAGTTTGATACAGGCATCATTTTTAAAACTCTCCGGGTGATTCAAATATACAGCTGAAGTTGAAAACCACTGCTCTACAGGAACAACCTTTTGTGTTTCAAATACACTTCTACCTAATGATCTGAGTGTAGACCCTGTGGAGCTCCACCAAGATCATCTAATTGTCAACAGGACTCTAGAGACACCCTATGTGTCCGGCTGTCCTTATAAGCTGAAAGACTGACCTACAACCTGACTGGTTTGTTGAGACCCCCGAGCCTTTTGTCGTTTCTGATTTATAACCCTGTTGTTCCAAGGTTACCTAGGGGAAAAACTAAGAATACTGTATCCTGCCTCTCTATCCCTTTGACATTATTAGATGATTTTTTCCCTTTATTTGTTGGCTAGGCACAAAAATAGTCTAATGCACAATCTCTAAGAACCCTTGTCTTCACCTCTAGATAGGAAACGTGTGCTGATAAAGGTTCCTATTCCTGAAAACACCTGTTTTCCAAAACAGAAAAGCAAGAAAGAAACCTGTTCTCCCCCAAGATTCTCCAGTTCTGCCCTCATGATGATTGCTCAGCTTACAAAGCTGTCTGTAAACAGGCATCTGCTCCAATTCTAAATGTTCAGCAGTGGTTTACCTTGCCTTCAGAGACCTCGACATCATCCGCCTTGGCTCAGCACCCTTCAGAGCCAGTGATGCAAGCCAGATGCAGAGTGCTTCAGGCTGAGTCTGACATCATCCTCTTGTCAGGGACTCTGCCATCTCCCACCATTGGCTGCTGCTGTGTGTGCTGAAGTTAAAGGTGGGCACTTAGCACATTTATTACATACGGGGCTTATTAGATAACTGGGCTCTGTTGTGATAAATTGGCTGCGTGCTTCATTTGGACTCTCAATGCTCTGCAGGTTTTTCTAATTTAGTTTTGCCATGGCTCAGCCAAGATGGGATTCAGAGGAAGAAGAAGGGAAAGGAGGAAAAAAAGAGAGAAAAAAAGCTTGTGTGGTATATCAAATTCTTGCTCTGCCTTTTCCTGGCTCTGAAATGAAGGGTCTTTTAAGCTGCCATCCTAAACGGCATCCACAAAGCTGTCTTCCTCAGGACGTTTGCTTTTCTTAAAGTGCCCCTGCTCTTTCATGATGACTCCTCCATTCATTATGAATAGTTACTGCTTTGGTCCAAAGCTGTCACTTTTTTTCCCCTTCCTTTTATGTTTAGATTTAAATGTGCACACGTGCACATTCACAAACATCTCCTAAGCACCACCACTAAGAACAGGCGAGCAGTGGGGAGGAAGAGAGATGAAGAGAAGAAATAGGAGAGGGTTGTTGGCTGTGTCCTGTGTGAATTGCTCTATACCTGCAGCCCTTTTAGAGGCTTCAGATCTCTCTCCTCCAAGCGAACACCAGGGCATTGAAGGCTGCTTTGAAACGTGGCAGGCTTTGAGTGCATATGTGCGTGCTTGTGCAATGAAACACGAAAATCTATTTCCCTATCAGAGTGACTGACATTTCTTTCCTGCTTAATGCAGGCCTTGATCTTTTCCTGACTTTTTTGATTCCCTCCAGCTTGCCTTATCAGTAGGTGAACTCTCATCAAAGGACACAGAAATCACATGGTCCTTGATGCCAGGCCTAGCTAAGACTATTAGGACCACTGACCACCAGGCAAAGGCAACACCTGCGGAGCAGATGCCAGCTCAGTGACCCTTGGATAAGGAAACCCCAAGATGTCATCTGCCTCCTGAATTGTACAAACGTGGAGAGCTTCTTCTACCTCTCTAGGGTGAGAAGGATAATTCACTGAAGAGAGTGTTCTACTAGCCTCCTCTCCAATTCTATTCCACATCATTCCTATTAATTTTACTTAACCTACTGTTTATATAGAGGTGATATTTTATAAAGTACAAACATTGGGATAAGCGCTGCACTTTGGAGTCACCTAGATATGAGTATTCCCAGCTCCCCTCCTGATTTGTATTTGTGTAAGTTATTCAACCTTTCCAAACCTCAATTTCCCCATCAGCAAAGTGAGCACAAAGACTGTACCCACTTCACAAGGTGGGTATCATACACAAAAAGTTCTTGAAACAGGGCCTAATTCATAATAGTTTCATAATTGTTAGTTATCATTATTATTTCTTAGACATCTTGGAAGTATCAAAGAACCTGTCAGCCACTTTTACATCTTCATGTCCTTGTTTTGAGAAGGGGCTTTAGGTCCTACGCTAACAAGGGAAGGGCTGAAACAGCAGCAGCTCAGTGGTGGAGGAAGGAGAGAGCTGGGCAGAATGGGAGAGGCTGAGCATTGCTTCCAGCACGACAGGGCTGTGGGGACATAGCATATGTGGCTTCTATTGCTCAAGTCTCTCCATCCGAAGCTGTATATTTCACCCACCAAATTTGCCAAATGGAATCTTTGGAATTCAGAAGATAAAAATTTCAGAAGAGAATATGGCTTTTTCAGCCCTAGTCTGTGTACCAGGTAGTAGTCTCGTTTAGAATAGCTAAGAGGAACCGCTGACCATTTGTTCTCCAGGCCTTACTATTTGGGAATCACTCTATAGGAAATGAGGGAAAGGGTAAGGGCTACTGTCATTCCTAGAAACCTCACTAGTAACCTGATGGCATCACGTGAATTTCCCATTTTGATCTATAGAGATTGTCTGACTCAGACCATAATTCAAAATCACAATGTAGTAATGACTATACCAATTTAACCTTCTTTCAGAGAGTGAACCCCATTTGTAAAGAGCCATGCTGTGTGTTTCAGACCATAACCCTTTGTATATACTCCTCCCTCAGTATTTGGTAATTGGCTACCTCAACCATTGACATTTACTGAGTGTCTGCCACATGCCGAGTATTGTTAAGAGCTTGGGATAGAAAGATGAGTGTGCCTCCCAGCAGGAGAGAATACAGATAAGAAAGATGTGTTTCCTAATTGTATTATAAAGCCACGTGCAACATTCTCTCTTAATCTCACAATTCTTTAGGCTGAGATCGCTTAGTCTCAGTTTACAGACAGGGAATGGATTCTTTAAGAGTTAAGGGACTTGCTCAAGGCCAAATAAATCCTTTAATGAATACGGTTAATATTTAAACCCCATTTAATACTGCAACCTGCCCCTCATTCCAGCATTCCTGATTCTCTTTCCCTGATCCACTTTTGGTTTTTTGCTTCTCAGTTAATTATTTCCATGCCTCTTATCATTTTCTAACATACTATATTATTTTCTTATTATTTTAGTGGCTTTTTAGCTCCTGTCTCAACTCGCTGGAATGGAAATGCCACAATGATTCTGTTTTGTTCATTTACTGAACATAGTAAATGTTAATAAGTAGTTGTTGAATAAATGAGTTAATTAACTTAATGAATAGCTCTAAAGGCTTAAGTCTTTCTTCTGTTCCTTATGATAATGGAATAAGTCCATAACAAGTAGTATTTAGAAATGTAAATAAAATGTTATGGGAATTCAAAGAAAGAGTTAAAAATATTGGTTAAACTTGGGTGCAAAAAGCTGGAATCGTATTAAAGCCAAGTTTAACAAAGTGTGGCCCACCAAGAACCTGTTTTAGATATCCACCAGGACATGCTAAAACTGCAAGTTTCTGAATCCCACCCCATACATATTGTATTAAGTTTTCTGAGCCAAATAGTTTGCACTGTAATGCACTTCCCAGGCTATTGGTATGTACCCCAAAGTTTGAGAATCATGGAAAAGGTACAGATGGGAGATGAAGTTTGGGAAAGTGGTGGAGGAAGGGCACCAGCAATACTGAGTGCTTTTATAGATGAAGAATTGAGGACCAAATGCATTTAGTTATTTGTTCCAAATCACAAAGCCAATAAGTTAGGATTTGATGTCAAGGCTCTTTGTGGTACATTCATTGGCTTTA
This sequence comes from Chlorocebus sabaeus, assembly GCF_047675955.1. Taxonomy (NCBI): domain Eukaryota; kingdom Metazoa; phylum Chordata; class Mammalia; order Primates; family Cercopithecidae; genus Chlorocebus; species Chlorocebus sabaeus. The sequence goes on from NC_132928.1 coordinate 66,026,684, forward strand.
GGGATCATTTTTTACTTTTTTACATCCCTACAATGTAGTACTCAATCAATAGTCAATCACTAAATACTTGTTGAACAAGCTGATGCCTAATACTATGAAACTAGACTAAGTAATTGTTCTGACCCTAGCAACTCTTGGCACTAGAGACTCCTCATCTCTATGAACCTCCCAGCCAAACCCTCAAATCCAAGACTTTAAAACCCAAGGCCCAGAATAGGTCAAATGTAGTTAGACTGTGACCACTCTGCTAATGGCAGCTTCTATCCCTGTCTGGCCTGCAGGGAGTTAGCAATGGGGCAGGAGCAGCCCAGGGGTGGGACGAAGGTAGGAAAAACATTGAGGAGAGAAGCATTCCAGTCTGGTGGGACTACTTCGTACTTTTGTGTCACAGTTCTCAACTGTCCCAAGTACACACACACACACACACACACACACACACACAATAACAAAAGGTTTCCACAAAGCAGCAGTCTCAAAGTTAATCTGGCTTTCTGCCAAGTCCCTGTATGTTATCTCCAATTCTGGGGGTCTATTAGTCCTTTACTTTGCCAACCAAGGGCTTAATTTGAACAATAAAAACAAGAAGATTATCATTAAGTTTTATTTTTACCATAACTTCCCCCCACCAAAAAAAAAAGAGAAAAAAAAATCCTGACAACATCCCATGTCCCGTCACATCCCATTTTTACAGTATAGCTGTGGGGTGTGTGATCCGCAGCCAGAAATAAAACAGAACTGGAAGAGTCAGCCATCTGTCTGGAAGCACACACAGTCCCAGATGGCATTTCCTTTCTGGCTTTCTGGTAACAATCTCCTCTGTCTAACGAAATGAAGCAGAAATTGCCCAGTGAATTAGTGGGGTTGATGAACCCCCATCCTCCTAGCTCTGGCATTAGGATTTGAGATCCCCCAGAAATAATTTATTTGTACATACTATCTTGCCCTTGCTATTGCCATCATCAGAACTATTCCTCTATCTTTTCAAAATGTGTGTATGTGTGTGTATGACTTTTCAAGAGCAAGAACTGTTTTCTCTTCTTCTTATGCACCCAGTTCTAGACCACCCGAAGGGCAATATGCTTTTTGTGCCCTGCACACAGTGGGGATAAATGCTCACTGCCTGACTGGCTGGCTTACTAACAGTTCAAATACCTGGCCAGAGAAGGGGAAAGGATTCCTCATAAGCCCTAGTAATTACAATTCTGTCTGCTTTTGCTTCTCCACTAGATGACCAAAGGCAGTTCTTTGAAGATCAATTCTACATCAGCCTAAGTACATACAATACAACCTAAGTACATTGGGAAGGAGGGGTAGAAAGGAGGGCAAGAGGTGGCTAATGAATATGATGTTGTATAAAGACCCCTGGATTGGCCCTCAGAAGACTATTTTACCTCTACTACTAACTAGTAGTGAGACCTTGGGCAAGGAAGATATTGAATCTTCAAGAACTTGAGATTTCTCATTTTGTGTTAATTCTGAGCTCTTTGGAGTTGAATGAGAGTTGCCTGAAAAGCTCCTTAAAACAAATTGCTGGCTCCACCCACAAAGTTTCTGATTCAGTAGATCCGCCATGCAGTCCAAAATTTTCCTTCAAGTTCCCAAATGATGCCAATGCTACAGGTCCAGGAATCACATTCTGAGAACCCCTGGGCTAGCTTATACCATACATAGCAAGAATTCAGAAATGTTTGTTTACATAAATGAATAGATAGGTGAATCTACAAAATAACTTCAGAGATAGGTAATTTCTGACATGAATCAAATAACTGCAGGCAATATGACCACCTCCTTCTTTCAGTTTTGGAGTCATGGATTAGTGATTATACACAGGGCTCAACACAACCCATCAACCACACAAATAAGAATCTAGTACTCCTTCAGGCCAGAAGCCTCTCTGGCTTATAAAACCTTAGCAAGCTGAGAGATAACCCAAAAATTTACATGGGAAGAGAACCATAATAGTGTTTGAAATGAAATAACTGCTTTCTTCGTGGTAAGGATATTTTAACCCCAAGAAGATAAAGTTAAAAAAAACTAAAGAAAGTCAGGCACATGTTATTAATATATTTCTTTATGAATGTATATGTACATATTTTCTCTGGGTAGGAAAACTTCCCTAAAGAAGATTAAAAACACTTACATATAACAGGAAAACATGAATCTTCAGTTTCAGCCTTTGGTTTATGGCAATTGTTTGTCAATCACAGGGCCAATTTTACCCATCCCTAATATTCTAAATAAAAGAATTTTTTTTACTTCTTAACTATAGGTTAAAGTTGTTAAGCCTGGTTAGGAAAAAATTATCAAGCACTGACTTTTTCTTGACTAAGGAAATCTCCAAATAGGTCAATTAAGATTTAAGTTAGAATATTATTTGAAATGAAAAACTTTTTGTGGACTTTCCTGAAATTAAGATAAAGATATAGTACTAGATAAAAACTACTGGTGGCCTCACAATTTCAACCTTATCACCTCAACTCTTTCCATGAATAAGTAACAATGAGCTTATTCTTTTTTAAAAACTTGTTTAACTGACAAATAAAAAATTGTATATATTTATGATGTACAACATGATGTTTTGATATATATTGATACATGATGATTTGATATACATGATATTGTACATTGCAAAATGGTTAAATCAAGCTATTTAACATATGTATTACTTTACATACTTATTTCTTGTGACAGCCTACTGTGCATCGTTTTGGGGAACTAAAACTAAAAGATGGGATGGTCATGACTTTTGAGTTTAATCAGACAATTAATTCTATTCATATAATTGAAAATTTACTCACTGATTAATATATGCAAACACTATATTGAATGCTGATGAAACAAAGATGCTAAGAAAAGATTTCTCAAAGTGCTTATGGTGAAGGTTTGTGATCTTTGAGAGAAGGGAAAATAAGACTGCCACATACACTCTAGTTTTATATAAGGGAGGTCATTTTCAAACCATGGTAACAGCAAAATGGAGCCCAAAGAGAGCAACAGTTTTATGAGCAAAGGAAACAGAGATGTAAATTCTAAGTTACTGAGGCAACTGTAATTTGTGAGTAAGGAACTGCAGAAGAGAAAGCTGCCAGAGAATGATCACAAATAATCTGAATATAAATTTCTTCAAGTCATTGGCCAAATACTTTTCACCCATCTAGGCTGAGACTCCATGAAACATGGCAAAGATTGAGTATAGGAAAGATATGCTTAGAGTGGAGGTTCTGGATGTTGCACAGCTCTGGGAAGCATTGGTGTTCTGATCAGTAAGAGCAGAGAAACCTCTGGGAACACACATTTAAAACTCAAAACAACAATGCCTTAGGAGTAGAGCTGCTCTAGACTCATCCCAAAAAACCCTTAAGCCAAGACTTGAGAGGATCGAGCTGATCTGTCCATAAATTAACTGCCTTGAAGAGCAAAGCTTATTATTCTTTAAAGGCAGACAACAAAATAATGTATTAATATTTATGCCAACAAACAATCAAATGTACTAGACACGCAAAGAAGCAGGAAAAAAAACCACTTATAACCAGGAAGAAAAAATACTCAATGGAAATAGGGTAAGAGACCAAGCAGATATTAGAATTAAGATGTAACATCTCCAAAACAACTCTTAGAAATATGTAGAAACAATTTTAAATAAAAAGATGTCCCACTCCTTGAGTGTTGTCTGTGCTTAGTGAGCATTTCTAAAGATTAGAGTTTGGAAAGGGCAAGAGTACAGAATCCTGTCCCACTTTACCTCAGCCAAGTAAAGGCTAACAGCAGTAAATCACATTTTAGCCTATACCCCTGATACGATGTGATAAGATGGGCACTCCACCCGGTGAAATCCCACACCCTGTATAACCATGGGAAAACATCAGTCAAAACAAAATTGAGAAACATTCTACAAAATACCTGACATCCTCCAACCCTTCAGGGTTATCACCAACAAGATAAATTGTCATAGACCACAGAAGAAATGGAGACAGGAAGATGAAATGTTATGTAGTATTTTAGACGGGCTCCTGCATTGACATTTTTTTTTTAATACAGGGAGAATAGGACTAGAATTCAAATAAAGTATGGGATTTACTTAATACCAATAAACAATGTTGGTTTCTTACTAGTGACAAGTGCATCATTGTAATAATGTTAGCAATAGGCATGAATGGGTGGTATATGAACCCATTATGCCTATGAACCATCTTGGCAACTTCTCTGTAAGTTTATAACCATTCTAAAACAAAACAATGCATTAAATAAACTATCATCTCAAATTTGTCTTTAGGAAGAATAAAAAGAAATTTAAAAATGCATATAATAAATTAACAGATGCAGAATCTCTAACAGAGACATGGAAATTGTAAAATATTAAAACTCTAAAATTGAAAAATAGCTGACATGAAATGTACTAGATGAGCTCAATAGAAGATTAGACTCTGAAGAAGTAACAATCAGTAAGCTGGAAGACAGGGCAATAAACTTAAGCACGCACAAAAGAATGATATAAAAAGGAACAGATAGTAAGTAACCAGTGAGACACTATTAAGTTGCCTAACATACATATAATTGGAGTTACAGAAAGCAATAGATTGGACCACAAAAGAAATGTAAAGAAATAATGAATAACATACATTGCAAATTTGACTTAAATATACACACACACTTGGAGTAAGCAGCTCAACAAACCTCAAGCAAAAACAACACAAAGAAAACTGCACCTAGTATAACATAATAAAACTGATGGGTTTTTTTATCCATCCGTTTTTTTAATAATATACCTAGCTGGATAAAGAAAATGTGGCACATATACACCATGGAATACTATGCAGCCATAAAAAGGATGAGTTCACGTCCTTTGCAGGGACATGGATGAAGCTGGAAACCATCATTCTAAGCAAACTATCACAAGAACAGAAAACCAAACACCTCATGTTCTCATTCGTAAGTGGGAGTTGAACAATGAAAACACATGGACACAGGGAGGGGAACATTATACACCAAGCCCTGTTGGGGGGTGGGGGACTAGGAGAGAGATAGCATTAGGAGAAATACCTAATGTAGATGATGGGTTGGTGGGTGCAGCAAACCACCATGGCACGTGTATACCTATGTAACAAAACTGCACTTTCTGCACATGTACCCCAGAACTTAAAGTATAATAAAAAAAAAAACAAAAACAAAAACCTGATGGATTTTAAAAGCAAAGGCAAACTCTTCAAAGTGACCAAAAACAAAAACATACTGCGTACAGCATTCCAATTTTAAGAATTATTGCTGAATTTTTGTGAAAAACAGTGCAAGCTAAAATATAATGGAATGACATTGTTAAAGTGTGACAACAGGGAAAACAAAAATGACCACCTATAATTTTATAGCACGTTAAAATGCCCTTTGAAAATGAATACAAAATGAAGAGATTTTCAGATAAAGAAAAGTTGAGAGAATTTCTCATAAGTAGACTTACACAACAAAAAATGTTTATGTTCTTTAGGCTGAATAGAAATGATACAAAATGAAACTAGAATTTCCACAAAGAAACAAGAAATGCCAGATATAGTAAATATATGGGTAAGCATAAAAGGCTATTTTTCATAGCTTAATTTTTAAAAATTCAATTGACTGTTTAAAGAAAATATGATAATAATGTGTTATTTCATATTATTATTGGGTTTATAACATGTAGAAGTAGAAAATGTATCATGACAGTAGCACAAAGGGTTAAATTATTTAAATGTAGCTATACTTGCTAAGGTTATTTTATATAAAGAGGTTTAATGTTAATTCAATGTTATCTGGAATAAGTTATAATGTACATTGTTATCCCTAGAACCACAAATAAAAATAACTAAAGAAGTGTGGCTAAAAAGCCAATTAGAGAAATACAATTGTATGTTTACAAAAACTAATTCATTTTTAAAAAAGAGATGCAACTAAATGACAGATGCAACAAATAGAACACAAAGAACAGTCTGATAGTCTTAAAGCCAACCATATCAATAATTACATTAGATGTAATAAATTAGAGGCAGAGGTTGATTAAATTTTAAGAAACAAACCCAGACTTAACTGTATGCTGTTTACAAGAGACCCAATTTGAATATAAAGATACAAGTAGGTTACAATGAAACGGTAGTAAAAGATACTCCACATAATCATAAGAATGCTGAAGTGACTATAACAGAAAAATAGACATTAATACAAGAAGTATTATTGACAATAAAGAAAAATATTCATAATAATAAGGGCAATTCATCAAGAACAACAATTGGTCCTTAATGTCTATGTACCTAATAACAGATCTCCAAAATATATGATGGAAAAACTAACAGAATTGAAAGGAAAAAGCCAAATTCATAAATATAATTAGACCCTTTAACACTCCTCTCTTAATAACTGATTTTTTAAAATGTAGATCAAAAACTAAGAAAGGTTATTGAGACTTGAACAGCATTATCAAATAACTTAATCAAATTGTCATTTATAGAATATTACATAGAAAACTTATGAATGCACAATTATTTTCCAAGCATACATGGAACATTCAAAATACACAAAATGGTACATAATGAGTCTCAGTACATTTAAAGGATTGAAATCAACCAAATATGCTCTCTGGCAAAAATTGAACTATACTAAATGTTAATAACAGGTATCTTTAAAATCTTCAATATTGGGAAATTAAGCAGTATATTTCAAAATAACTCATGAATCAAAAAGGAAATTCTGAAACAAAATTAGAAAGTATTTTCAAATGAATGATATTGAAAACAAAACATATCAACATGTATAGAATACACTTAAAATAGTGCTTATAAGGAAATTGGCAACTTTAAATACTTATATTAGAAAAGAAGAAAGGTTTAAAATCAATGATCTAAGCTTCATTTTTAAAAACTAAAAACAAAAAATTTAAGTACAACAGAAAATAAAGGTAAGCATTGAAATCAAAGAAACAAAAGAAGATCAAAAAATAGAGAAAATTAAGAAACCAAACTTTAGTTATTTGAAAAGCAGTCAATAGAAAAGATTTTAAATTAGAAATCATTTCCCTTCTTACTCTGGACTTTTGTTCTGTTTTTTTTCTTGGTCTAGACACATTCCTGAAACAGTTACAGTTATTTTGCATCTTTGAAGGGAGTCAGCCTGAAAACAATTCTTTAACACATCAAAATGGCACACCAGGAAGACAGAGCCAGGTATTTGAAAATATGATTGAAGCCCTGAATTTCCTACTTTAATATATCTTGTTAAGTAAAATAATACAATTTCTTTATTTAAGCCATTTTAAGATGAATTTTCTCTTAATTACCACTTGAAACATCCTAACTGGTGAGGTGCTTTAACAGAATTATAAACCTGATGCACTGGTAACAGAAAATGTGGGCTGTAACAACTCTTCTTGGGTTGATCCAGAAAGTAGCATAAAAGATTACCATTATTCCATTCATAAAGCAATCAAATCTGGTATCTCCTACAAGGTTCCAGAAAAAGTTCATAGAAACCAGGAAGTCACATTATTTCTATGATAGACATCACTTTTCATATGCTTACAGGGAGATTCTTGCCAATCTTCAAAGGAAAAGAGAAAGTTCAGAGAAGAATCTAAGAAAAAGTAAGGTCTTTAGGGGTATTAATCATGCATTTCTACTGCTTTGCTATCTGTCTGGGTTCTCGCTGACCCTGGAAGAACAGCCCCTTCCAGAGATAGCCAATTCCTAGATATAGTAAGGACTCACCTGCAAGCACACCTTTCATTATGCAAACCAACCTATCCAGAGCCCATATTCCCAATCACATCCTCTATCTATCAGGCTCTAACATTTTGGGCCTCTATTCCCTTGAGCTGATCACCCCAGGGCCAGATACCAGATGACTAAGTATAGTTCCCACATGCAAAATTATTCAAACTAGTCAATCCTAAACCTGTTTACCTGGCCTCACTCATTTCTTCCCATGGAAACTACAATAAAAGTTTTGTTCACATTTATTTCCTGTGCTCCCTCCACTTTGAGGCATGTCATTCCTCCCCATCTTAAGAACAATAACAAATTATCTTTTCAATGATATTCATCACCTGATCTGTTGGCCTTATTATACCTGAATAATAATACATACATACATTTTAAAACAGTAAGAAGAGAATAAATTAGCCTAAGGAAGAGAGGAATCACTGTTACATATAAATTCTGTGACACCAAATAACATTTATTAAAGGGCCCACATCCTTTTACATTAATCCTAAATATGTCCCTCGTATACTTAAGAGAACCTCATGTTTCTATGAAATGCCCAAGGCTTGTTGCAATCATAGTTATAACTTACAGAGATGGGACAGACCTAATAATGCCCCCTTAGAGTTGTGTGAAGTAGGAATTTCCTGTTCTTCTACGGTGAGGATTTAGATGAGTTTAATTTAGAGCCAGAGAAGAGGCAGTTCAATTGAAAGGTTTGCTTTTCTAACAGCAATTGGTGTTAAATACTACCATGGAGGCTAATAAGGCCCTGCCTCCATTTCCACAGATGTCCTTTCCCCTTTACTGAGAAGGTTCTGGTTGAAACTAACTATAATTGGCCAGAATATCCTTATGAGTATGAAAATTATAGCTCTTAATTCCCTCCTCCTCCTCCAGTTGAAAGATCAAGACCTACTTGTCCTATGGTTAGTTTTTAAAGTATTGTGTCAAGGTTTCCATATTTTTATCATGGTGAGTATAAAAATCTGTTCTCCTTTTTCCTTTTTTTCCTTACTAGTCACCCCATTCACAGACTGCCTTTATTTCCATAAAGTTTTTTTTATCATTTACCGAATAAAATCCAAGTTATTTTGTGGCACATCCATAAGCCTGTCTTACAGACTAAACTAGCCTCATCTACCCCCTCTTTCACACCAAACAATGTACAATGTGAACCCAAACTATCCTGCTAGTGTTTGCATTTTTTCATTGAATTCACCTAAGAAGTTCCTCTTCTTTCTCTGAACCTCATCTCATGTCACCTCCTCCATGAAATCTTCCGTGACTGCCACTTCCATGCTCCCACAACCTCCTGGGCATGCCTTTTCTGCAGCTACTATCACCCTGTACTATAATTGTGTACTTGTATGTCAGTATCCTGAGGATAGAAACAATGCTTTAAGGTACAAATGAAGCATGTCTTACAAGTGTATTGATTGACTGCACTTGCAATAGCAGAATAAGTCCCCTTGACTTACTAGTGTAGGATCCTAGCTGGGCTGCCATGTCTCCTAAGCTATATCCCAAGCTCCTTGTAGTCTACTGGTCACTCTATGCTCTGTGATATCAGCATGAAGGGAAAAAGGGTGGCCCATTTTAGAAACAAAATATGAGCACTAAGATCTTGTAATCCTAACCATAGATGACTTTATCTTTGTCACTCTGTGGCTCCTCAGGTGTCACTCAAACAGCAAAATCTCCTATCCCATTTACATGAGGTGTAAATGTGTTTTCACACTTCTGCCTGGTGAGTGCTTTCTGTAATGCTGATGGTTAATTACCTGACAATGAATCCTCTCTCCTGGGAGGAGGGGGAGGGGCAGTGGGGAAGGACAGAGGAAATTATTTGGATCACACTTGCTCACACAAAGCAAGCCAAAGCGACATGTGCTATTCCTTAGGAAATGTTTTCTCCTAAGTCACCTATTCCTGTCCCCAACCCCTCCCATACCTTCACTTCTTATTCATTTTCTCCCTCTGTTTCATCTTTCAAATTACAGAGAACACCAACTAACCTTCTGGGTTTTCTGGAGATTTCATTGTACTTGGTAATGTATGATTTATAAACATAAATAAAATAAATAGGATTCTGAGGGAATAAATTCTAAGTGGAATATCAATAAATCTCCTCCCTCCGATGATGTCGCTATGATTTTCTCTTTCTTCCTTTTTGTCCACTACCTTTCCCAGACTGGGACAGTGGTCTGTTCTTTCCATTGGAAGAAATTAGGGGGAGGGGAAGGCAAGTAGGGAGTAGGGAGAGAGACTGTGTGAGAAATTTAACACAGGGCTGCATTGAAATGTAAATTCCTTCAAATTATTAAGCACCAGAGAGCAGCTCTCGCCAGCTCTTTGTTCCTCAGAGTCAGAATGTGTAATCTAGAAGAATAAATATCTAGTCAGATACCAGCCACACAAAGAAATCTGTGCCATACATATTCAGAACCCCAAGTCCCACGGATACCCCCTATCTTATCAAGAAGGTTCTGGTCACAGCCTCCAATCACTGGTCAGAACATCTCTAATGGGGGTCAGAAATAAAATTATTTTCTGCTTGCCCCAGTCCCCATCCCTCAAACCCTACTTCTCACCCCTATTAGCCGTCTGGAAACCTAGACTGCCTTGTGGGTTCTTTCAACACAAAAACCATCTGGCTTGCTCCCTCTTTCAGCCTAGCTTTGGAGATGCATTGGCTGGGGCCTTCTTTTTCAATAAAAGATACCTTTTCCAACATTTCTGCCTAGAGTTGCATAGCTCACAGCTTAGGATGAATGACTTTGTGGTCTAATTTACATTTTTAATTCCCTCTTAGCGTCAAGAACCCTAAGATCTTCCATAGGAGAGCAGGCTGTTATCAGCCCTTTCCTTACACTTTTTCCCATTTCTAAACAAGACATTTAGCTGGAACCCCATCAAGGTGGTAATAGCACATTTTACAGGCCTGCACAGTCAGTGGCAGCACAAATAGTGTCTTAGGAGCTTAGTAGACCCCTCGACCTGTGTCACCATCTCTCAGACGTCTACCTTTTCTGCCTTGTAAACTCCTGGAAGTCAGTTACTACAGCATTTATTCTTTGTACTCTCTCCACTGTCCTTCTTCCCCATCATGTGCCTAGCACATACTAGGCACTCAGAAAGTTGACAGAAAGATTCTATAAGCCCATATGATAACTTAAGAGATATGTGGCAGAGAAGGGGTAGCAGCTAGTGAAATGAACTGCACCCATTTCCACATTCAGTGAATACTGTATCTTAAGCCTGGGCCTTTCATTTTATTTGGGTTTTGCCAGAGCAAGTGTTGTTGTCAAAGATCTTTACCTGTTAACCAGGAATCATGCTTTCCCAAGAAATACAATATTTCTTTATCTTATAGTACTTGAAAATGCATGTCACTTTTGTTCCAATGCTTATTAATATCTGACTTAATACTTGTAAGGTCCCTGGTTCTCCTTCTAGATTGTAGCTTCTGTAAGAATATGGGCCAAACAACAGTCATTTCTTTATAAAAAGTCCTAAATGCAGTCTGCATTCAGGGAAGTGATCAATAAACACCTGTTGATTTGAGTTAAATGAATCTCCCCTTATCGTCCCTATGACCTGATGTCCTTTACCAAAACTCTTATTCTTGTCCGGAGGCCCAGGAATCTTTAGGCTCTGGAATGGCTTCCTGCTTCAATGAGAGACCCTGCTGGTGCCTGTACTGGCACCTCAAAATGTTCACTTGTCCTAATCTCTCTTCTGTTCCTGACTATTCTGACTTATGATCACCTTCCTACCTTAACCTTTGGGATTTATGCCCCTTAGAACTCTGCCAAATTCATGCCCCATTGATTGCCTCAATAATGTGTATTGCAAGTATAGTCCAACCTTATCTTTTATGCTTGCTTTTCAATCAACTAATTTGCTTTGTGAGCGCACCTGAGCCTGACCTGACCATGGGCACAAGTGCTGATAGGCCTGGCTGGCCAAGATCCTCATCAGTCTCAGTATACTTCTAGTCAACAAAATGCAGTCACATTGATCCTGGTGCTGACACAATGCAGAGTATATACAATGCAAGTTAGGAAAGGAAAGCAGGATTTGCCCTCACATCACACCCACTTAACAAAATTAAGTTCAATTAAATGTAACTGTTCTTTAGTTAACAGACTTAGAGTTCTGCTGAAGGAATTCTTTTGTGGAAGAAATTCTTCAATACAGTATTGATTGATGACTAGATCTAGAACTACAGACTCCTAGATCTGAACCCAGATGAGTTTCTTGGACACATAAGGGAAAAGATCAAAGATGGCATTTGTCAAATGGCTCTTCTCTCTGAAGAAGCAGGTATGTGTTTTTGGTGTGTGAGGGCTTTGAATCCTGCTGTTTGCACAATGACCTAAGGTTAAAAAAAAAAAATTCTAAAACAGCCCTTAACAATGAGTTTCTTAGTGTCAAATCAGAGCCTTTCAAGTACAATGGTGCTTTTCTAAATGCCTGACATACCAAGAACTAAATACGTATTTCATGAATGAATGAACACAATATACAAATGAGTGAAAAACGTAACAATAACAGCTTTTAAAAAGTTACTTAACTTTGCTATAACAATGGATAGAATAAGAGTATAAAAGGCATCCTTTCTAACCATTGTCTTTGTTTGGCAAAGTCTTCATAGTAATGCCCCTTTCCATCACTTTATTCCATAGCACAGAAAATGTCCAAATGAAGAGACAGAAACTTTGGGAAATGGTACTGGGAGTGGGAGAAGACTCCTCCAGTGAAAGAACAGAATCATCCCCTCTTATATCTATTTGCAAATTTGAATTTGCCTCTTCTAGGTTTGCTTAAAAATAATGCCACCCCAGAGGTTGCAGTGAGCTGGGATTGCACCACTGCACTCCAGCCCCTGGGCAACACAGTGAGACTTGCCTTAAAAAAAAAAAAAAAAAAAAAAAAAAAAAAAAAAAAAAAAAACCCACCCATGCATTAATTTTGTACATTTGTTAAACACTTTCACATCAACGACCTTAGTTATTTCTTCAACTCTTCTATGAGGATGACATCACTATCTGCATTTTACATATGGGAGAAACAGACACTAGGAATGTTATGTGAATGCCCAAAGCTCCCCATTTAATGCTTTTTCTAGATCAATATTTTTGTTTCCTAGGTGGAGAACATTTGAACTATAAGGCAAAGCCCATGGTTCTATTTATCTTTGCTATGTATTGTTGTCCCTAGCTCTCCCTGTATTTTTCCCTCTTTTGTTACTTGAATCAGTGATGAGGAATGTATTAGCTTTTTATTGCTGAGTAACAAATGACCACAACATAGTGGCTTAAAACATAACCATTTATTATCTCACAAGTCTGTAGGTAAGAAGTCCTGTGAGCTCAACATGGTTCTTTGCTCCTAGTCTCAGAAGGTGCAAACCAAGGCGTCAGCTAGGCTGTGCTTTTACCCAGAGACTCTGGGGAAGAATGTCCTTTCAAGCTCACTCAGGTGGTCTGCAGAGCTCAGTTCCTTACAGTTGTAGGACTGAAGTTCCTGTTTTCTTGCCAGCTGTTGGCCAGGAATGGACAGGCTCCTAGAGGCTGTTCTCAGGTCCTTGCCCCATGGCCGCCTCCCTGGCAAGGCCAGTAATGGCATGTGGAAGGCTTCTCATGCTGCAGATTTCTCTAATTCCCCTTCTGCTGCCAGTCAGAGAAAACTCTGCTTTGAAAAGACTCACATCATTAGGTCAGGTCCACCAAGTCTCAAGGTTAACTGGTTTAGGGCTTTCATTACGTCTCCAAAGTCTCTTCACAGCAGTACCGAGACGGGTGTGCAGTGATTAAATAGGGGCTGGGAATCTTGTGGGGAAGGGAGACATTATATGGTAATCTGTGGCGACAGAAATCCAGAGGAGTTCTTTCTCTTGATTTTATCTACTTTCCCTTTAGTTTGATTTCTGTGGTTCATTTAGACCACATTCTAAGGTTACACATCCAACATTTTTCATCAACCTCAAAATCACTCTGAGTTCTACGTCCCCTCCCCGACCCACCAAAGGCCTCTGAACACAGTTAGCCTCTGTCCCAGCCTGCCCCGCACTAGCCAATGAGGGCAAAGACAGGGACACTTCCGGCCCTGAGGCCTCGCTGTCGCTCCCATGCGCCCCTGCTGGGAAATGACTGCGGCTGTGCAGGTGCTCCCAGGACACCGCAGGAATTCCGTGAAGCACCGCTGTGCTGGAGGTGGGGGCCGGCAGTACCGCTGGCGGGGACAACTGAGAAGGCAGTGACCAGGATATCAAGGATAACTGGGGCGACAGTGATGATGTGAAAAGAAAGAAGGAGAAGTAAAACTAGAAGTATAGGTTTCAGAAAAGATAGATCGATGGATAGATGATAGATAGATAGATAGATAGATAGATAGATAGATAATAGGTAGGTCGATAGATAGATAATATTATATATATATGACTCAAGAAAGCCAAAGAGAAATTACAGCAACTGGAAAAAAGACATGAAATTGAAAAGAGGGTAGGAGAACATAAAGTGCTAACACCAAAGAACACTTAGCAAACTCCAGGGGGACTAAGCTAAAGGAATTCCAGGAAGAGTCAGACTTCAAACCAGCCAAAGAGACGTTTGGTGTTAATACAGTTTATGGAGCCAAGACTCTGAACCCATTTTGAAGAGATGGCTTCCTGGATTTTGAAAAGTTACTGAAAAATAAAATTACACAGCATGAAAAGTCACTGTATTATGCAAGTTTGGGGTATCCTTAGATGGAGATGTGTGCCTTTTTTTAGAAGCTGATGACTTGAAAAAGATTACTGATGCTCTGCTGTGACAAAAAGAAGCAAGAAAAGCAAAAAAAAAAAGCCAAGTGTGGTTCCTGGAGGGGGGTTAAAGGATTAAAGGTCACCGTGAAAGATGAGACCTCATGTAACATTTTAATCTCCTGGTGTCTTTTGGTTGCTCAGTGCTACAGATTGAATATTTGTTTTCCTCCAAAACTCGTATGTTAAAACCCTAACCCCAGTGTGATGATATTAGGAGATGGGGGCTTTGGGCCTCACCAGGTGAGATGAGGGTGGAACTCCCATGGTGGGATTAGTATCCTTAGAAGAGAAAGAGACTAGAGCTCCCTCTTTCTCCCCACAAAGTAGGGATACAGAAAGTGGCCATCTACAAGCCAAGAAAAGGAGCCCTCACCAGATACTGAACCTGTCAGCAACTTACTCGTAGGCTTCCCAGCCTCCAAGACTGTGAGAAATAAATGCCTGTTGTTAAAGGAGTCCAGTCGATGATATTTTGTTATTGAAACTCTAGTTCACTAAGACACTCACAATCCCTTCAACATGTAGCACAACTTCCTTTCCCTTCATTTCTGTCAAATGCTGCAATCAGAAGTATAATATCTTTGTGCTTTCTGTTTAATGTTTGACAATTAGGAGCTAATGTCAGAAAGAGGAAATTGGGTTTTGTTGCCAAGAGGTTAAAATTTGGAAGTTCAATTGCTACTAAATCATAGGGGTTTTTTTAAATCCTAATAATGCTATAATCCTTAGTATCTTATTCCACAAAGGCAATGTCACTAAATTGGAAACAAAATACGGCCAAGATAGTATTGACCAGCACCATCCACTAGTGTAGCCTGAACAATACCTCCTGGAACTACTTCTTGTCAAGAAAAGCAGTTTGCAAAAAGGACGTGTGGTCTTCACCTTCTTTAAAGTTACTTTGTCTAAAAATTGAGTTGGAGGATTCAAAACATAGATATTGAAGAAGAGTGCTTATTTCTGAAGGAAGTTACTGATGCTGAAAAGCCACCAATTTGATACTTAAATAATTTAAAAAAAAAAAAACTTTCAAACTTTGAAGCCCAAGAAGGTAAATCATTATTGTATTACAAGCTGTGGAATGTCTTGAGTATCTAATGCCTTAACGGTCTAGTTTATATTCATCAGAATATTTCTACTGATGGACCACTTCAGACAGAGGAGAGAGACTCTACCTCTTTTATTTGCCTAATTTAAGTGTCTGAGAAACAAAATCTCCTTTGTTCTGCCAGACTGTAATGGAAGGACTTCATCTGGGTCTTGGTATTTTCCTTCCCTTATAAAATGTGCTCAGCTAACTATACTATTAATAGTTAGCAACAGTTTGCTGAATTGTTATGTTTTGTAAGGCAACTAATTTAATAAAATCGCCATTGTGAAGAATTAAAAAGAATACTTTGTTAACAAGGAGTTTAAAACATACATATACATATATACATATAATTTTTCTTAAAAAAAATAGATACATGGCAAAGAAATCAGTGAGACTGTGCTTTTGAATACCACGCCATCCATCTACCACACATGACAACATTTATTTAAGTGTAGATAGCCTAAGTAAAGTTGGCTACCTGATGGCCAATTTTCGTACAGTATTAATAATAATAATAATAATAAATAAAAGGACTTTGAAAAAATGGTGATCTTAAGACTCTTTAAAAGCCCGCAACAGGATAATGATGCTGCATGGCTCTCAAGCAGCATCCTAAAAATTCTTTTCACTCGTCTTTCTCCTCTTTAAACCCAGAAGGGCTGTTTGATGTCTAGGGCAACCTATTCTGCTGTCATTATCCATCCTCTAGTATTTTCTCTCAAATATTCCCCCAATATCCTCCCAAATTGTCCAGCCCTTCGTTACTAATTATATTTTTCCCCTCCTTTTTTCTCTCTGGTTTAATATTTTATTAGGTAGAGAAATTTAATCTCCTGACTTTTTTTCAATGATCTCTTTTACCCACTGTCCGGATCCATATAATACATCCTAGACTGTAAATATAAGTTAACATGGAATCTTTTGTGAAAGACTGGCAATACAGTAGCAGCCCACGTGTTGTCCACATCATGAACTGGATACAGATTTTTAATTTGTGTTCTTCAGTGAGCTTTGTTTTCCTATAATTCAGGTCTCTCCTCTTCCTCTGTTTCCTGACAATTCTCAAGCCTCTGTGTGTTTTGCATTTTGGAGTTTCCTTTTTATCTTCCTTTAATAACTTGTAACTATATGAGTCAAGTTTAATTACTGATAAATTGTGATTTTTCACCATTAGCTGTATCAATAGCTAACCAGGAAATATCTAATTCACCCTGCATCCATGTCATAGCGATTTCAGTTACTAAAAACAATTTAGGAGGAAAAAAGAAGGCACAAGCCAGACTGAAAAACAAGGTTTATTCCCAATGAAAATGAAACAGTGATGCACTGCTGGCCTTAGGCTTAAGGATGTTTTATCTGTGGGTTCCAACAGCCTCTCAAAATTTCCTTATAATTCTCTTATTTTATACACGGTGAGGGACAGGTTCCCTTTTTGCTCACAGACCTCATGAATGACAGTAGTAGCGTAAATGAAGAGTGGAATAAGATATCCTTACCCAGAAGTCTAGAGTCTTTCATTAACTCCCACTTCAGGGCAGATGGATTTAGAGCTAGGTGAAGGGAAGAAAGAACTGCAGGGAAGGGGAGGATATGGGTGTAAAAAGACTCCTACTGTAGTAACAGGCACCCAGTTATCTCAAGGGTAAAGAAGAGGAGGAAGACACAGCCAGGCTCCATATGCAAACCCTTTACCTGGGACAAGGTCAGCTGTCTTCTCCAGGTTGTGACCTGACCACTTGTTTTTGTGGAATGGTGCTGGGCGTCATATAGTGGTATATAGGGCCTCTGCATGGGAAACCTAATCTAACTCTATCGAGAAAGAGTTTCTTCAATCACATTACCAGTTTAGAGGTTACTTTTCCATTTTCCCCTTAGTATACACAGAATTGTGTCTCCTTATATTGTGTATGATTCCTTCCTTCCCTCAATATATAGCACTGCCTTTCCCACCCCTGACATTCATGCAGCAACAACGTAAGCATCTGGGACCTACAGAGAGAGGGATAGTAAAAGGGCCAGCTCAGAATTGAGTCATTCATGCAGGTCTTTTGAAGACCTACAGGTTGAAGAATGGACTAGAAGCCATGAGAAAGTACACAGCACATGATCTGTGAACTTTTGAATCAAATAGACCTGAATTCAAAACACATTTTCCCTGCTTATCAGTCTGGCCCCCAGTTTCACTATACTGAGACTTAGTTCCTCATTTATAAAATAATGAAAATACTGTGTTCAAAGAAGGACCTATTATTCCCCTCATTCCTTTTCCCCTCTCACCTCTGGAAGGAAGTTATGCCATCAGAGATAAGGATGTTAACAAAAGAAAGATCTTGTTCTTGTATTTGTTACTAGGTTTTGTTTTGTTTTGTCTTTTTGAGACAAGAGTCTCTCTCTGTCACCCGGGCTGGAGTGCAGTGGCACGATCTCGGCTCACTGCAATGTCCGCCTCTCAGGTGCAAGCAATTCTCCTGCCTCAGCCTCCTGAGTAGCTGGGATTACAGGCATGGGTCATCGCGCCCAGCTACTTTTTGTATTTTTAGTAGAGACGAGGTTTCACCATTTTGGCCAGGCTGCTCTCAAACTCCTGGCCTCAAGTGATCGGCCCGCCTCAGCCTCCCAAAGTGCTGGGATTACAGTGTTATTGTTTTTTGTTTTTAGCTTTGATTTTGCATCTGTTCCACTCTGAGAACTTTAACGTGCAGAGGACGGCCGATTGTAAAGGTTTAAAGTCCCTAATGAATATGCTTTCACAGGTCTTACCTCAAAGCGCTCAGTCAGTATGAGGCCAGCATCTTCTGGAGATGGGAAAGACGAGATGGAGGTTCAAAATGTCTGAAGAGAACATTCCCCCTTCAGAAAAAGGGAGAAGAATTGAGAGACTGGGCCATGAATATGATAAGGAAAAATGGAGGGGTAACCGACACGTGTCTCATAGGCTCTTGCAAAAACTACCAGTATTTATTTATTATGTATATATAACATGCAAATATGTGGCTCACGAAAAGTAGTCACCAGATAAATGGTGGTTATTACATTTTATCATTATTATTACAATGACAATATTTACAAGTGACTGGGTGCTTGGAGGTGGTTTAGTCCATGTTTCACACTTGTCATTAGCTTTCCTGCCCCATCTTCCCTGTCTTCTCTCCCTTAGTCAATCTGCAAGAGGGAATGTATGATCCACATCTCATATATTCTGAACCTAGAAGCCGCCCAATAGGGCTTTATACAGCTGCCCCTGGGATCGTTCTTATGTGAAACCATTTTTTTCTTGGGATGTCCTACCTGAGGTACCAATATTATATTTTTCCATCAAGGCAGATAGTTAGCTCTTATTAACTCTGCTTTCAGTCTTGGGCTTTCGTGATGGAAACACAGTCAAACCCAGAGTGAGTCCTTAGTTCACCAAGCTGTCAACAATGCCTCCACAAGAGCTGGAGACAGAAAATATTATGCCAATAATGGTATGTAAAAAGAAGGGCTCTCTTTTATTGGTAAGATCTGGCACAGTTTGTTACAGCATTCTAACCATGTGGCCAAGCAAGTACTTACTCTGATAAATGAGAATCAACATGGATGTTCGTATACACAGGGGCTCACTACTCCCCACAAAAATTATCCCAGCCTTCCATCCAGTAGCTTTCTTTATAATTTTGTCTTTTTTCTATAATTTCAACGACATGTCCTTCCAGGTTTGGAGCTGCCTACCTCCCTACAAAACCTACATTTTGGCAGAAACCCTAAGGCTTTGGAAGGCAAGACATTTCAGGACACTGCTTCATGACTGCTCCCATTTTCTTGTCTCGCTCCCCAACCACACACCTCGGGCCTGCCTTCCCCCATGACTTCTTCACAGGGATCAGCCTACACCAAGATAGAAGCAGATCAGGGTCTGTATTTTCTTGGCTCCTCACACCATTAACCAGAGTCCCAAGAAAAGTACCCCATAAGCACTCAAGGCTGGTTAGTACAATGTATAAATGAACAACATTTGCTTTAATGTCTCAGTGTATTAATCACCTTCTCTTTAGAAAATGAATTGTTCCCCACTAGTTCCCAAATCCCACTCACTGGTGAAATCATATTATTCTGATGTCTAAGATGGCTGCCTAGTGTTTAGGCATGTTATTTAGAGTAGAGCAAACCTGTGAGAAGAGAGATATCAAGTCTTGAAGAAGAATTATTTCTGTCACTTTAGAACCATGCCCAATGATTTTTGTGTGTGTTTGTGGAATTTTACTTAATTCCTCTCTCTCTCTCCCAGTCCATCATCAACTTTTTTTTTTTTTTCTTTTGAGACAGAGGCTAGCTCTGTTGCCAAGGCTGGAGTGCAGTGGTGATCTCAGTTCACTGCAAGCTCTGCCTCCAAGGTTCATGCCATTCTCCTGCCTCAGCCTCTCAAGTAGCTGGGACTACAGGTGCCCGCCACCACTCCCAGCTGATTTTTTGTATTTTTAGTACAGACGGGGTTTCACCATGTTAGCCAGGATGGTCTCCATCTCCTGACCTTGTGATCTGCCCACCCCGGCCTCCCAAAGTGCTGGGATTACAGGTGTGAGCCACCACTCCCAGCCCCATTGTCAACTTTTTAATATGGCTCTCCCTTCATGACCACTATCTCCCACATCCCTAAAGAAAAATGTGTGAAACTTAAAAATTGTAGAAATTGATTAGTATTGTTGCTTTGTTTATTAAACACCAACAACTATTTCTTCAGCATCATCTTTTTGGCAGGCACTGTATCTAGGCACTAAGGGCGAGACAGTGATGGAAAAAAGACAATTTCACTTTTAGAAGATTTAGATTCTAGCAATGTGTAAACAGGCAATAAACAGTTAATATGTAAAATACATAGGATGTCAGGTGGTAATATATGGTAGCAGGGAAAATAAAATCAGAGAAAGAGGCAGAGGAAGTACTATTTTAAACAGTGTGTTTAGGACCAGTGTCCTTGATAAGATGACATTTGCAAAGAGACCTGACAGAAGTAAAAGAATTAGCCATGTGGAAACCCAGAGAAAGTGCGTTCCAGGCAGAGGGAACAGCAGGTACAAAGGCCTTGCAGCAAGACTATTCTGCTCCCCTGGAGAAGCCATAAGAGGGTTGATGTGGCTGGCCACTTGATAGGCTATTATAAGAATGTTGGCTTTTATTCTGAGATGAAAAACCACTGACAGAAGAATTATAAGATCTGATTTGTGCTTTTAAAAGGATTCTTCTGGTGACTAGCCAGAGAACAAAGTATACGGGGATAGTCAAGGGTGAAAGCAACGAGGCCATAAATGATGGTGTCCTTAAACCAGGAGGATTAACATAAAGGTGATGAGTAAAGGCTAGAGTCTGAGTAAACTTAGAAGGTAGAGCTGGTAAGATTGGACAGTGAATTGGTTATGAGATTTTTTTTAATTCAACAATGGCATTAAAGTTTTTACTCTTAGAAAACATAAGAATGAAATTGCTAGTTATTAAAATGAGAAAAACAAGGGAAAATAAACAAGTGTGAAGGAATGATCATGATCAACAGTGAGATTTGAGACATGTTAAGTTTGAGATGCCTAAAGACATCTCAAAACATCCAAGATTAAATGATGACTAGACAGCTGGACTCAGGGGAAAAGTCAAGATTGGAATGATATATTTGGTAATCCTTAGCATAGATGATGTTTAAAGTCATGAGGCTGGAGGCACCACATAGCAAGTGATAAGAGATAGAGAAGAGAAGAAGTCTGAGCATTATGCCTTGGGGTCACACAAGAGTTTAAAGATCTATGAGGGAGAATCGGCAAAGGGTACAGAAGAAGGAATTGCCAGTGAATTAGGAAGTAAACCAGTAAATTAGGAGTACAGCATTTCAGAAGCCAAGTAAAGTAATGAAACTGATCACCTGTGTCAAATGCTGCTGGTGGAGAAAGAGAGATGAGGGCTAGGAATGGACCACTGAACTTCACAACAGGAAGGTCATGGGTGATCTTAGCAAGAGCACTTTGGTAAAGTGGAGGCAAACGCCTGATTGGAGCTAGTGTAAAAGAAGTACAATATATTGATAATAGGGGGTAGAGACAAACATTTCAAGAAGTTTTGTTGCCATTGGCAACAGAGATATGAGACTGTAACTGGAGAAAAATAGTGGCTCAAGAAGACTTTTTGTTTTTTTCCTTTTTAAAAAAACATGGGGAAAATTATAGCATGTTTGTATGTGAATGGTAATCATCCAGTAAAAAAGGGGAAATCTGATGCTGTAGAAGAGAAAAGGGAGAATTGATGGAGAGATTTCCTTAACTAGCAAGAGAGGATGGGCATATGTAAGCAGATAATTGGGTCTTAGAGAGGATAATGGGAAGTTCACAGCTTGCCTTGAGTAGCTGAAGATAACATTCAGTTTCATTCTGCCTGGTTCTCAGTGAAGCATTCTATCTCAACTTGACTGATCAGCTCAGAGAGAAGACTGTTCATGTTTATACACCACCTGAACTAGCATCCCTATTTTCTTTTCTAAAAATTATGCATGTGTATATGTATGTATGTGTTTTCGAGACAGGGTCTTGCTTTTTTGCCCAGTCTGGAGTGCAGGCACGATCACAGCTCACTGCAGCCTCAACCTCCGGAGCTCAAGCTATTCTTCCACCTCAGCATCCCAAGTAGCTGAGACTAAAGGCATGCACCACCAAGCCCAGTAAATTTTTTTATTTTTTGTAGAGATGGGGGTGTCTCACTATGTTGCCCAGGCTGGTCTCAAACTCCTGGACTCAAGCTACATTCCTTCCTGGATTACAGGCAAGAGCCACCATGTCCAGTCTCCACTCTTTCATTAATTTGTGTATTCAACAACATTCAATTTAGCATTTCCAGTGTGTGAAGTATGAAAATAAAGAGAAAAATCAAGAAAATATGCCTATTGCTTCAAAGAAAATTACAATTTTTCAGGAGATATATGATATGTGCGTAAAACACTAAATCCACACAAGTATGTGGTAAACATCATAAAAAAGACACAGCCAAATGCAAGAGTTTAGGGGGAAGAAAAGACATAATGAGTCAAGCCTGGTTTCTTGGCAAAGGTGACACACGTGGTGCTGGTCCTTCTGAATATAAAGAGAATTTCACCCAACAAAAGACAAGAGAATGGTGCCCCAGGCAGACATCACGGTATGAGTAAAGGCATTTAGGTGAGAAAACATGGGGAATGTATGCGTGTCCTCAGTGGTACTTATGTCATCTCCTATTGCCTGTTTCATTTTGATTTTGTCTTATTTTTGCCTTGCTACAAGGGTCAAAAAAGATAGACTTACTTGGGAAAGATCTGAGACTAAACCTAAGCATTCTTGATGTGAGATATCCATTATTCAATGTCCTTCTTCAAACTCAAGTCTAGCTAATTTTTTTTTTTAATTAAGATATGTGATCGCTGATGTTTTTAAAGATGGAAGCACACTTAAGTGTTGCCAAAGACACAGTACAAATTCAAGACAGAGGCTTGTTTAGAGCCAGGGAGTATATTGTTTATTTCTGCCCTATCCACACACACACACACAGTGTAATGGCTAGGTGAGGCCACTTTGTTTAGTTATTTCTTCCTGAGTCATAATGAAGAGTAGAAGGTAAACGGGGCTTTATATTTGTGTATTATGTGAGAAAGTGATGACAAGATACTTTCTGAGCACATGCATTCAACAAGCTTTGATGGCCTCCTATGATGGACACCATGTTGGGCTCCAGGAAATGTAGTGGCTATAGAGACGAAGAACATTCTTTGATTCCTTGATCCTCTACAAATGCGTATTGATGGAACAGATTCAGAGCTGGACAAGGAAATCTGTCTACCACTTCCACCCCAGTAAAGAGTTTCTACATTTTAATAATGGTATCAGGGATTTATAATTTTCAAAGCAAGTTGACATATATTACTTCATTTACCTGCCCCACCCCTGCCCCGGTATGCATTCAGCTTAGCTCCTGTCTCCTCACCTTCCCCACTCCACACACATCGTGACTGAACACTTGTCAAGGATACCGGCTCCAGGGATATGTTAGCAAGAGAACCCTCTGCAAGCAAGCAAGAAGTTTTACGAGAAATTTCAGGTTTCTCTATGAGTTTCTAGAAACAATTTCTAAATGGGTTTCTTATTTAAAAATAATACAACTGTGTAATAATGACCCAATAAATGTATCTTTATCCACTGAATTACAACGAAGAGATCTTAGCTTGTTGTGCTTCTCCTGATCTTGAATTTTTTTTTTTTTTTTTTTTTTTTTTGATATAGGTTCTGGCTCTGTCACCGAGGCTGGAGTGCAGTGTCGCAGTCTCAGTTCACTGCAACCTCTGCCTCCCAGACTCAAACCATCCTCCCACCTCAGCCTCCTGAGTAGCTGGGACTACAGGTGCACACCACTACACCCAGCTAATTTTTGTATTTTTGGTAGAGACGGGGTTTCGCCATGTTGCCCAGGCTGGTCTCAAACTCCCGGGTTCAAGCAATCCTCCCACTTTGTCCTCCCAAAGTGGTGGGATTACAGGCTTGAACCACTGTGCCTGACCTCTGATCTTGATTTTAAAACTGTACTTTTTGGACTGGGACAGAACAAACAAAAAATCTAATTTATGTGTTACAATACGTGGATGATCTTATTATATCTTGTTTCAAGGCGTATGTTTTCATTTCCGGAAGACAGAGGGGTGCATGCCTCCCATAGTCTTCCTTTATCACCTAATGGGCTATCTTCTCCTCTTTCCTCCTTGTCCAGAGTTGGGGCAAAGAAATGGCTCCTGTGCTGTTCTGTTCTAAAGTAGGAGAGGAGTGCTTGGATGACAGCAGATAATTTCTACCCTAGCCAGCCCACTCATAAGGCCTGAGTCAAATGGCTACCCATTATGGATGAAAAAAGGACTCTCCGCATTGTCCGGACCTTCAATCCTCCTCCTCTTCACATTGAGTAGAGGGGAGACTGCTGACCTCTTATGGGCTATAGGTCTCAACTTCCAGTTCATTGGCTTTATAATTTACAATATTATTATGAAAACGGTAGAGCTGGCCTTATCACTTCCATTTTACAGATGAGGAAGTTGAGTCCCATAGGAGTTAAGTACACTGGTACAAAATCGCCCACAGCTGGTGGAGCCCTGTGTCAAACCCAGCTTTTCTGCCTGTATGTCCAGTGTGCTCCCCCACACTTTGTGTTGCTTCCGCAAAGCAGCGCTGGGCAGACATGTGTCTAAGGATGTTTGTATGTTTTACAAAGTACCAAAATGGTTTAATGTTCCCTAACTCCTCCTTCGTTTATTTCTGCAATCTATAGCCCAGAGTAACGTTCCTGGTTAAGTGTAGTCCTTTCCTCCTGTCTTGGCTCTTAGCATGCAATAACTAATCCCTGGAATAGCATTAAGTCACTTGAGTGAACCGTGTAATAAATGAAACAAACCCAGACTTTGGAGCCTAACACTCCCAGTTCAAATCTCAGCTTGGCCACCTATGGGTTCTATGGCTAGCAGCAAGTCATTTAATGTTTCTAAGAATTAAATTATTTATCTGTATAATGGGAATATTAGATTTACAGTATAGTTTTAACAAACATTTTAGATCATACATGTAAAGTACCTGACACATACTACATAATCAATGAATCATGTACTTTTTGAGCATATATACTTAAATATGACATGTAGAGCCTGACAGCTTAGATTGGACTCCGCTCTGCCACTCACTAACGCTGTTAACTTAGAAAAGGTAACTGCTCTGTACATGAGTTTTCAACTTTATGAAATGATGTCATAATATTATCAGGATTATCCTAAGGATTAAATGCATTCACACATTTAAAACTGTGTCCAGAACATTAAAAAGCATAGCTACATTATTACTGTAATTACCATCATTACATCCTCAGTGGGGATGAGTTCCTGTTCTTCATCTCTAAAATGGAGATATTAAGACAAAATGATCTTTGTCTAGACAAAGTGATCCCTTCTAGTATTGGCATCCTATGATTACAGGGCTTCCTCTTGGCGGAGTGGGACAGAGTACCCAGAAGAGAGGAGAATATTGTGGAGGAAAAGAAAAACAAGAGGAAGGTGAAAGAAGGCCACAAAAATAAATTCTGCAGCTTCACAGTGCTGTTGCTCAGAGGATGCCCTCGCTGATGGCTGCTGAAACCCTCTCCACATGAGGCCACAGTCAAGTTCATGGTTATTTCCATCTCCTCCTAAAGCCATTCCATGGGTCCCCTCTGTCTCACTGAGGAATGCCTGGTACTTCCACCTGTTACCTCCACATCCATCCAGCTCTTAGGTCCTGGACTACTCCCTCCCCAGCACACACTGATGTTAATTTCCACTCCTGAGGACACATGCTTTCATCCCTTGTGTGTGCAGCATGAAAAGTGAAAACTGCTAGGCCGTTGGAACAGGGTGGAGAAAGAATAGGGATGCTCAGGCGGGCCCTGACCCTCAGTTTGGCTCAGAGCTCCTGAAGTGCTTGTACATTGCACAGACATGAGGCCTGAGGAGCGTGTGCATGTGTGTGTCTACATTTCACACAGAGGCAGTAGGAAGCAATACTTACCCACCCACCTTCTCTGCATAAAGGGACACCCTGGTGACCTTCATGTCCAGAGAGCAGACTGAATGAGGGAGGTCACAGTTGAAATGGGCTTCAGGGCCAAATTATTGTCCCTGCAGACATTAGTTTGCAGTGCAGAACCAATTTGAAAATGTGGCATGATCAGCAGTCTCGCCCGAGGAGAGACCAGGACTGGTGGAAAGGGATGTCATAAATCAAGGCTCAGTTGCCCTGAGTAGGGAGCCCTGGCTGAAGCAGCCCAGGCAGCTGTGAGGCAGGATTGAGATGCATTGGCAGAGCTGTGACGGTGACCCCCAGACTGAAATAATTGGGGTTGGGGGAGGTGTACCGGGGGTCAGACTCAGGGGCACTGGAAGAATATATGGGAGAAGAAAGCTTTCAAAAGACCTGCCTAGACATGACAGGCTTTGGTCAGAGTAATTATCTGCCATGTTCATACGCACTAAATTCACTTTTAAAGGAGAAACACACGCTCCCACAAATACACAGGCACAAAAGGAAAGAAAACCCTTCTGGAAGAAAACGAGGTACTGTAGTGTAGAGCAAAAACAATAGACCCCAGAGGGAAAAGGGGATTGAAACTTAGAAGAACTTCATTTCAAGGCAAACAGTGCCCTCTAGAGGCACGAACGCTAGATGCGGGCAAAGTTGAACAAAAGAAGTTCAGTGAAATGAAGTGCTGGAGATGACCCTTCTGCTTTAGACGTTCTTGGAGATTTTGTTCCAGGTTAAGGGAGCAGGGAGGAAGACCCTAACCATTTCCTACTTCCGAATGCACGTCCATGAGCCTGTCATTCTCGTGCCTTCCTCAAAAGACCGGGATAACTCCAGGCACCGCAAGAGACATTTTGCCGAACACAATTTCAAATAAAACGCTGTTAGAGCAAATGTCGTATTTCAGTCGTGGCACTAGAAGCGAGGAATTTTCATAGAGAGTGTCATAAAGAGGAAAATGTAGTATAATTTGGGTCGGTGGGAGAGGGCAGGGGGTATAAAACAGATTTTTTGAGAGCCTATCTCTTAAGTAATTAGATCAATAAAACTCCCTCCAGAAGTCATTGCTTTCAAAAGCATGACACCAAAATAGAGAGTCCTGGTGAGGAGAATTTCAAAGGCAGAATGTTTTAGTCGAAGAGTCTCCACCATGGGTCCCTCATGAACCCTTGGACCACTCTAAATCCTCCTTTTGTGAATCCCCACACACCCTCGACTTTGATTCCGTCATCCCTATCTCTCCCTTCTTCTCTTCCACCACTTTCCACAGTTCCTCACCAGTCCACAGGGCAACACAGCCGAGTGAAAAGACCGCAAGCTTTGAAGCTAAACAGATGTGGACTCCAAGTTCAAAACCGTTGACTTCAGGCCATATACTAGTGATCTGAGCCTGGTCTGCATCCTTATCTGTAACGGCCTTCTCACCGTGGCAGTGGGAGGAGGGACTGGCATAATAAGGTGAGGTGTCTACACTGTGAGGGCACAGAGCTGGAGTTCAACAAAAATTCATGACCTCCCGTTTCTCTTCCCTGTCACCGCTGAGTAACACCAGAGGCTTCAGCCTGAGCTTTCTCTCTCTATTTTCTTCTTCCCCAGTCCACACTGCACACCAAGAACTATGGAACAAACTTCCTGGCTCACTGTTTCATCAGGCCATCCCTTATTCCACCGCCATCATCTGCATGATAAATCCAAACCCTCAAGCATCCAATGTATCCCCTTCAATTCATGCCCAATTCATCTTCACACCTGATATCTCACTGCTGCTCAGTGCTAACCTTCTAACATGGACTGCCATCTACTTGCCACCCCAAATGCACTACTCGCGACTTTCCCTTTACTGCCTCCATTTGGGAAGCTATTTGCCCGCACTTACTCCTTGCCCCTCTCCAAAAATCCGTATTCTCACCATCCTTCTGGGCCAAACTCAAATCCCATCTCCTCTATTGAGTTTTCTCTGGCTATTCCCTGGTGACCTGGACCCTTTGAGATTCTAGAACACACTGTGGTTACAATTTTAGCCTCATTAACATGAAAATGAATACTATAAGCTTGGTAAGAAGGATGCACACCTGCAAGTATTGACATGGAAAGATTTTTCTAACATCTTGATGACTTCAAGAGTTAAAAACAACATGCCCTTTCTGAGCCATTTCTGTTTTTTAAAAATTGTGTGTGTGCGTGTGTGTGTATATGTGTGTGCGTGTGTGCAGTTCTGTGCATGTGTGTATGTGCGTGTGCACGTGTGTGCCTACGTGCGTGTGTGCATGTGTGTGCGTGTGTTCGTGAGTGCTAGTGTGCATATGCGTGTGTGCTCTGTGTGTGCACGTGTGTGTGCACCTGTGCACGCATGTGTGTGTGCATGTGCGTGTGCATGCACATGTTCGTGTGTGTGTACACATGTGCATGTGTGCACACTTGTGTGTGCGCATGTGTGTGAGAGTGTGTGTGAGAATGTGTGTGTGTGTGTGTGTGTGTGTACCTAGACATATAAATGCACAAGGATGCCAGGGAATTTTTCACTCTATTTTATACATTCTGTGGTGTTTCAATTTTTTTACTGAGCATGTACACCGTTTTACATTTTTAAAAACTTTTATTTATTTTTTATTTATTTTTTATTTTAATGTTTATTTATTTGTTTTTTGTAGAGATGAGGTCAGGAACTCAGGAATGTCTAGAATATCATTGCTTTCCAAAATCAGAGGTTAGGTCTCACTCTGTTGCCCTGGCTAGCCTTGCCCTGCCCTTGAGCTCGACCTCCCCAGCTCAAGCTAGCCTCTTGCCTTGGTCTCCCAAAGTGCTAGGATTACAGGCGTGAGCCACTGCGCCAAATCTAAAAAACGTTTTTCAAATAACTCAACCCGCATTCATTGAGCACCTACTTGTGCCAAGCACTGACCTAGGTGCTGGGTATTTTCCAAGGTGGTCCCTACTTCCTGCAGAGTGGAGAGTTCACTGGGAGAGAAGCCAGCAGAACACCTTGGTGGGGATATGCAAAGTGGTGTGAAATTGTGAGACAGTGAGGGGGATTCAGAGGAGTGCGAGGGCAGCTCCGTCCAGGGAAGTCAGCCAGGGCTGAGCAAGAGAAGATCACACTGGAGTCGTAATGGCAGGAAGACTAGATGTCCATGAAGTGGAGAAGAAAGAATCAGGCATTCTTGCTGGGGGGGAGGAAAGTGCACACAAAAACAAATAAGCATTTGAGTGCTTGTCTTCTCTAGAACGTAGCGAGTAATTTTGTGTGGACAGAGAATTGCATACAGGGTATGGAGGCAGGAGATAAGACTACAAAGAAGGGCTGGGGTCTTATGGTGAAGATCCTTGTGTGATGAGATTGGAAATTCATTCTTTATACAACAGGGAACACAGAGGGTTTTAAGTACAGGCACAGTATGATCATTTACTTCCTGGTATTGTTCTTTAATTATTTCAGGTTTATATTTTCTACGGCTATTGCACATATCTTGGACCCCTCCCCTATGGAGTTCAAAGTTCTCCAGGAGAGCAACAGAGGCAGCTGGGAACTTGTTCCCAGCCAGAGCCCTGCCATAACTGAAGCACATTTTTCATGATTCTGACTGGTATGTAAAAACAGTGTCTATCTCAGGTATAATGTTCTGGTTGTAGCCCTGGCCCAGGGACATAGCATTTCATTTCTCAGAGTCACTCTCTGATGGATCAACGCAATAGACTTCCCAACACGCCCCTCTTCCCCCTCTTCCCCAACCCCGGCCTGCACACCCAGCTTCCACAGGGAGGCCTTGCACAGGCAGAGCCCATCCCCCATGGCTGCTTTTGTGAAGGTGCTGGAGGGACGGCTGCTTGGCCCAGGGAGTATCCACATGGCTCCCAATGATAACACCTCAAGCAGGAGAAAAGAAAAACGGTTTTCCGCTGATGGCAGTGTGTACAGCCGGCTGAGCTGTTTGGCACAGTCTCTGCAGCTGTGTATTCATGATGCTATATTTAAGCCAAAAGAAAAAATCTCTGAATGATATAATTAATACAAGCTGAAATTTGGTTGACCATTTAAGTGTTTGTTTGCTTCTCCCTGCCAAATATAGGCTTCATGAGGGACAAAGTTGGACCTCAGGCAGGAGCCCCCCAAAAAGTTTAAACCCCCACTGTGCAGAAAAACAGGCACAGATTCTGCCACATGTGGTGCCACTTGGCTGAATTTCCCAATGGTTCAAATGATTTCTATGGCAAATCCTCCTGGTGGATGGAAGGAAAACAGAAGCACCGTTTCTCATTCTAGGCAGGAAGCAGGTGACACAGAGCAAGCACAGGGGTGAAGAGGCTGGAAGAGTGGACCTATTCAGATCTAGTTCAGGTAAGGCAGATTTAGATGAGAAATGGAGATCGCCATGCTGATGCTGTCGGAAAACTACACCTACCGCACACAGAGTGTCTCCTGCTCCTCCAAGCCCTATACTACCTACAGCTTAATCTGAGCCAGACGTGCCCACAAACACATTCTCCCTCCTTCCTTGTGACCCAGTATTTGTCCATGGAGGACATCCTTATGGATAAAGGCTTTAGACTGCCCCTGTGAAGAAAACTGAGAGTCTAATTATACTTTCTTCCTTGCTTAGGTCTTAAAGGCACAGTGAGATGAACCCGGGAAATTGAACCCGAGGTTGGCAGAAATTAAGTCAGTCTGGCGCTTCCAGCTAATTCCTTTCTCTTAAAAGTCATGGTAAGACTGAATAGAATTAAGATGATTCTGGGCCAGGGAACTCAGGAATGTCATGGCTTTCCAAAATCAGAGACACTCTCACCCTGAAGTCCAGAGAGAAAGTGCACTATGGATCAATGGGTTTGGCTTCTAAAATCAATGCTATGAAGGCTGGGTGGTTGGTCCTGAATCCCCTACCATAAACAGCTTCAGACAGAAACAGGCCATGAGGTCTGATGTTTATCCTACTACTTCTAATTCCCAAGTCCTGGTGTCTGATTTCTCCACTCTCCAGACCACTGAAAGGAACAATGGAGCAAGTGAGAGGGCCCTACAACCAGGTCTAGTCTGTGTGAAGGTGGGACGGTGGGAGAGAAAGCCAGAGAAACAAAGGAGGAACATGAAGTTTTAATACACGATGACTCCACAAATATAGACTCACTGGGGACTCAGTCAATCAGGACTCCTTCCACCCTGCTGTCCCATTATACTATTGCTTTAGTTTTTCAAAGCTTCCCAGAAAACTTTTTAGATTGTTAGAACTAGAAAAGAGCTCAGAGACAACTTGTCGGAAGTCATCAATTTTACAGAAGTAGACAATCAAAAATACTGTGGGACTTGCCCAAGGTCACGCAGCTCGTCAGTGGTAGAGCAGCAGCTACAGTCTGGGTGTTCTTCGGCTGCCCAGCCCTTTCTACAGTCCTGTCCCACCTGTATGACACTGTTTGGTGGTTCTTTCATAGATTTAATGGTTTTTATTTCCCCCTCAATAATGAGGCATTTACTGTATATATTTTTTAAAAGTCTTAAATATCTATGAGTGGTAAACAGCTTTACACAAGTCTAATACTGTGGAGTCACTGTGAGTGCACTCTGGAATAAATGATCAGATTTTGGCAAATGAGTTTTCTTCAGACTAAATACACAAATTCTCTGCAGGAGCTCAAATCGGGACATGTATTAATTAGCGAACAGTGCAGTTTTATCATGGATATATCCCTAGGCTCTTCAAATACTTCCCTATAAACAAAAATCCTTGTTACTCTTACATATTATCATTTTGAAGTTCAAAAACAAATTAGGTCATGGATTTGAAATAGACCTAATGGGGGTCTAATTTCTCAGCAGGTGTATGGTTTAGCAGTGTTTAGAAGAAAGGACGGAGGGAGTGGAGGCCTGATGGGAAATGTGTGTCCCCAAAGCCTACAGCTCTAGAAGGTTTCACTCAGCTGTTAATTGCAAACCAAACAAATCCTCATCTTGTTCCAATTGAGGGGCTAAGTGTGTAATATTTACATGTAAGGAAAGAGAAAAGGGGGCCACCCAGCAGGAGCCCTTTCCTCTGCCCTGAATCCAGATCACCCTGAGTGATTTTACACTTTTTTTATTATTACATCAGAGCCTTAAGGACATCAGGAATGTTGGGTATAACACAGAACTGATCTCTTTCAAACTGAGAGGTTTTGACATTATTGGTTAGCGAATATGTTGTTAGGCAAAGAAAATGATGTGTGGATTGCCGAGATCTGTGATATTTTTTTGAAAGATTTTCCTGAATTTTCAGTCTTCAAATGGGCAAGCCCTTCTTTTGGTCGACGGATCTGGTTCCTTTAGCAGGGTTTTTCCCAGCAGATGAAGGTCCCTGGAATGATCCCTAGTAGGGGCAAGGGCAGGGGAAAATCACTCTTGCACCTTTCACTCTCCCCAACCTTCTCTCAAACATTCAGGTAACACCAGGAAAATAATGACATCAAGACCTTTGAAGGGGAAAGAATCCAACACACACTAGGCTCTCGAAGAGCAGAGAATTAAAATGAAAAAATAATCATACCAAGCCAGTCTTGGTAATTGATATAATGATTTATTTGTTCACTGAGCAAATATTTATGAGCATCTACTATGTGTTAGGCAATCATAACACAAAAATACATCTGTATCAGTCAGAGAAGGCTGGAATTTGTTGTGACAACCACCAAATTCCAAACTTTCAGCAGCTCAGCATGAATATTTCAAACCCAATGCTCAAGAGGCAGCCCTCCATTCCACAGCTACACTAGCTGGAACATGTGGCCTCCAAATTATTAAAGAAGGGCACAAAAGGGTTGAAGGATGAATGGGATGCTTTATGGGCCAGGCTCAGAAGAGAGTTACATCACTTCTGACTACAGTCCATTGGACAAAACTCTAGCACCTCCTAGCTTCTGGCAAAACTAAGAAACATAGGGAGCAATGGGTATTTGTTGAGCACAAATAGTCTTTGGCACATATAATTATAGATTCTGACACATTTCACGTGGTAGAACCCCCATCTTCTCCAAGAATAAACCTATGAAGTGATTAACCATGAGACCCCTCCCCTTCCTAACAGTGGTGAAAAGGGGAGATGACTTTCATCAACCTACTTCCTAGTCCAGCCACTCTCCTGAGTGTAGACACAATTTGGGGCACTCTTTCTGACTCACATACACCTCCTGCCAGTCCACAACTATCAACCCATTGATTCTTGTTTTTCTATCATGATTCAGGTTCTTCACAAGTCTCACTCTGACCCATAACAGTCTCTCTCCGGTCACCGACTGGACCTACAGATTCTTTATATAACATATGTATATTCTTCACATACCATGCATATATTCTTCACATAGCATGCATATATTCTTCACATAGTACATGTATATCTTCACATAGCATGCATATATTCTTCATATAGAATGTGTATATACTTCACATAGCATACATATATTCTTCATATAGCATGCATATATTCTTCATAAAGCATGTGTATATTCTTCACATAGCATGCATATATTCTTCATATAGCATGCATGTTATTCATATAGCATGTGTATATTCTTCACATAGCATGTGCATATTCTTCACATAGCATGCATATGTTCTTCATATAGCAAGTGTATACTCTTCATATAGCCTGTGTATATTCTTCACATAGCATGCATATATTCTTCATATAGCATGTGTATATTCTTCATATAGCATGTATATATTCTTCACATAGCATGCATATATTCTTCCTATAGAATTTATAAATTCTTCATATAGCCTGTGTATATTCTTCATATAGTATGTGTGTATTCTTCACACAGCATGCATATATTCTTCACATACCATGCATATATTCTTCACATACCATGCATATATTCCTCATATAGCCTGTGTATATTCTTCATATAGCATGTGTATATTCCTCACATAGCATGTGTATATTCTTCGTATAGCATGTGTATATTCTTCGTATAGCATGCATATATTCTTCACATACCATGCACATATTCTTCACATAGCACACATATATTCTTCATATAGCATGAATTCACTGAGCCTGAAGTAGATGCTTTTTTGAGAAATGGGAGCAGATGATTTACTTTTCCAACTCATACTGCAACAAATTCTTTCCTGCCTTTGCTTGCACTGTAGCCCCAGACTGGCATGGCCCCTCCTCTATGTATCTCAAGTCTTTCTAAGGCCTCACTAAAATTCTGCCACCTGCCTTAAGTTTCTGTCCTCATACACACTAACTTAGATAATCATTTTTTAAAAAAACACTTCAGACTTCTTTTCATCAAAAAGATTATAAGCTCTTTAAAGGAAGGAAGCCAGGATTCATCTCATAGTTCCCCCAGCACCTTCTTCACCTTCCTGTGGTGGTGGGTGCAGAAGCAGCTCTCCTGAACCTCCCAAGGGCACTGAACCACTTCCTTTATGTCACTCTGGAGAGCAAATTGTGCCCATAATTTTGCCCTGGAATCTGAGTGGCCCCAGAACACTCATGAAAAGGACTGGAACAACAACAACAAAACAACACAGGCAATAGGCTGAAGGAAGATAACATGAAAAAATGCATGTCTGGGCTTTCAAACGTGTTAGAGCTAGGTTCAAATTCTGATGTTTCTACAGTTGAGTGATCACAGGCAAAATACCTCTCTTTTCTGAGTCTACATCGCCCACTGAAAACATACATTTGGAACATTTGCCTTTCAGTGGTGCTCTAAGGACTAATGGTGACATATATATGAAGTTCTCAGTGCTTTTCTAAGTGAACCCTTAAAAATGCTTATACTTGCCTGGCACAGTGGCTCATGCCTATAATCCCAGGACTTTGGGAGGCTGAGGTGGGCAGATCACCTAAGGTCAGGAGCTCCAGACCATCCTGGCCAACATGGTGAAAGCCCGTCTCTACTAAAAATACGAAAATTAGCCGGGTATGGTGGCAGGCGCCTGTAATCCCAGCTACTCGGGAGGCTGCAGCACAAGAATCACTTGAACCCATGAGGCAGAGGTTGCAGTGACCCAAGATCATACCACTGCACTCCAGCCTGGGCAAGAGAGTGAGACTCGGTCACACACACACACACACACACACACACACACACACACACAACAGTGATATGGACCTGGACATTTTTCTCCTATTCTCTGTCTACTCTCAACCTGATGGTTCCTGCTTGCTTCTTTTTAAGTTTCTCTAACTTTACCTACGGTGAACATCAATCCTATCGAGTTTTTGAATTCCCTAGGAAAATGCCTCTGACTAAGTTACTTATGCAATACAATGCAACCGTGCTTCAGAGAGTTTTCTGGTCAGAATACTGTGAAGGTCACTGGCTCATCAATGGCTGTTTTTGGTTTAAATCTGGATCTCTGTCCAATCAACAGTGGCAATCATGTCAAGGTGACAAAGTCCAAAACTCAATGACTCATGTGTAAGGAATGGCCTCCACCTTTTTTAAAAAAATAAAGAGATTATGTAACTAGCAGATACTGAGTTGTTGGTCTCAATAAATATTCACTGAAAAAATAAATGTGGTGATCTTTCACTGAGCCCACCATCATTGTTGGAATACCTCAGACACAAATAACTAGCACAGCAGTACTTCCCCGGGCAGATAAATCACCTGTGGATCTCATTAAAACTACAGATTCGAATCCATCAGGTCTGGAGTGGGACCTGAATTTCTAACAAGCTCCCAGGAGATGCCATCATTGATAGTGCATGGACCACTCTGAGTGGTAAGGTAGAAGAGAACCGAATCAGTGACTCTCTCTTGCATCCTTCCTGCATAAGTGGTATATTAATGTTATGGGCAAATTCTTTTCCTGAAGCTTGAGAGAATAGAGTACCAACTTAAATTTTGTTTATAGTCCAAGTAGCAAAATTGAAAGAGGGTAATGCAGGACATTGGGTGACTTGCCTTTCCCAGTACCTGTTGTGTAACTGCACGCTTCATCTCTCTACATCTATGAGTACCTGTTCTTAGTGACTTAATATGTCCATTATCTAGTGTAATGCTTGCCACATACATAGGAGATTCTCAGCAAATATCTATTGAACAGAAATAAATTTCTCTTTGGTATGCCCTAAAATGCTTAGTGCACACAGCAGGCACTCAATAAAAGCTTGTTGAATGAATTAATAAAGATGGAAAGAAGTAATGACTGTGGTCCTGTGTAGAGTAAGATATTATTTCTCATCAGAATCATCTGAGCAAGATCATCTCTTAGGGCTGGATGGGCACTGAGGGAAATAACACTGATGTTAGACCAAGTCCTTGGAAATGAGTAGGCCTCAGCTGACAATCCAAATTGGTTTGGGTACCATCTGGTGCTATGATTGAAGCATTTTTCATGCTCACTAATAAAGAACTCAGACTGGCTTTAGGGAGGAATGGGTCAAACCAGTGACTTCTATGGGCTGAGCAGGGAACCAGCCCAGAGTGGCTGCAGAGGGCTGCCTCTTATTTGGGCTGCCATTTCCTCCTGCCCATCGCCAGGAATGTGCCCTATAAGGAAACAAATGCAAACTCCAGGGAAGAGCTCCAGGGCCTAGGCTTTGTGAGGAGCCCACCAGGGAGTACCTGACTGCAGGCTGGAGCGTATGAAAAGCTCCTTTCTCTGCACTTGGCTCATAAAAGAAGCTCCATGGCTCGAATCCACCAACTCCCTGCAATCTCCGACAGCAGAGCCGCTCCGAGACCTGCAGACAGGCAGGGGGACAAACGACGGGGAAATGCTGCCAATACGGGGAACAAAAGCTTGCTCACATTGCTGGAGTTGCACGGGATGTAGCCTAGGAGTTTTGCTTTCATGGAAAAGAAAAAAAAAAAGAATATTTAGAGTCTGGGATGGAGAGGACAGAACAGAATTATTCTTCTTCATGAGGAAAACCAGGGAAAACTGAAGGACATCACCAAAACAGAAGTGTTTTTATAGAGCCAACAAATTTCATTTAACAAAATGGTTGAAATTATGTGTTCTTTCTTCAATCTTCATGTCTTTAAAATTAGATCCCCAGTGAAATTCTCAGAGAAAAACCATGGGAGCTTCTTTTACTCCCTCTTGTTTCTTTTGCTTTATTTATTCTTTTCTCTTTTCTGCTCTGTCTGGAATGGGCTAAGGAATGGCAGTGCCTGTTGACAAAGAGATTGGTAAGGATCAGAATTAAAAGTCATTCTCAAAATTTAACTAGTAGCCCAAATTGAATTTAGAGAAGTGTCCTTAACTACTAATAACTAATGATAAATAGCAGTTTTTAACCACTTACAATGTGCCAGGAACTATTCATAGCACTTTACCCACACTAACTCAATTGTACAATCTACTCCTAGGATGGTATGGTGTCCTAGGTGGGTACCATGATAATCAATGATATTTTAAACATGAAGAAATTGTAAAACAAGAAGTTGAAGTAACTGTCTCTGGGTTTCTCAGAGAGTAAGCCATGAAGTCCAGATTGAAAGCCAGTAAACCTGGCTTCAGAACCTGCTTGAACACCTCACTAGGCTGCCTCTGAGAAGGACCATCAGCCCTTGGCCCAGTCGCCATGGTGACTCCCTTCCATGCATCCCTCTCCAATCACTGGGTAGACAGCCTGACTTCCTCTGGCTTTGGTTTTGTCTCTGGACACCACCTCTTAATCATTCCCCTCTGTTTCATTCGTTGAAGTCAGCTCTCAGGCAAATGTCACCGAGGCTCCAGGGACACCCACCCGACAGCCCCATTCTGGTGTCCAAGTCCCTGTGTTCTGGGAGGGGAAATGGAAACATTCAAGCACCTCTCTGTGCTCCTTCAACCACCTAATTTTGCCTCTCATTTAACCCATTCTACCCTCTTTTCTTCATGACAATTTTTAATACCTATTTTCTGCACTGTATTTAGGTACTTGTCCATAATCATCCCACTGCCTTAAATTTACCTATTACTCTCAAATCTTGGGTCAGTGTCTCCAGCACTATAATCTCCTCAAAAGTGGAAACTGTGGACATTCTGCATCTGTACTTCCCCCACAACATAGCAGAGATGTTGAGTGAATAAATAAATGAACAAATAAAACTACCATTGTCTTTCTTTCCCTTTTATTCTTCTAATCCCAGAAAGTGGAAAATAATAATCTCATAGTTTAAACTTCTGGTAGCTAAGTAATGCTGGGATGAGTGTGGTGTGTGTATTATGAGGACATCAGGAACCTGAGATTATCACCCAAGTAAATGAGGCCCAGGGTTGACTCCAGTCCTTATTTTCTGCTGAGACATCTCTCTTCATTATCTTTTAGTCTAGGAACTCTGACCTCAATGACCCAATTGGAGTAGATTGCTGCTTAAGGTTTTCAGAAGTAAAAGTGTCATCCTTGGTGGGGAGGGAAGCAAGAGGGGAAGAGGAAGGTACTTGAAACAGAACTTTGGGACCAGTACAACTGCTTAGAGGCTCATGAAAACCAAAGAAAATGGAAAGAAAGAAGCATGTCATCTGAATTAAATTCCTGGAAGCCTCACGGGTTGTTTTTCTCTAGGTTTTCAGCACACAAGCTGGAAGTTAGAGGATGCTTCAATGTGCTCTCCAGCTCAGGCACTCTGTTCTGAGAGAATAAGAAGATAAACCTGTTCATCTCCCTCTGCCTTCCAATCAGTCCCTTACTTGATCTGCATTCAGCCTTCATGTTATTCAGCATCCCCCCAGCAAGTTGTGGTTAAAAGAGCATAGGTCCTGAGGTTAAACAGTCTTCCATCCAAAGCCCTTTTCCATAATTTGTTTATTATGGGATCTTGGACATATGATTTAATTTTTCTGGTCTGTCATAAGATGAAATGAGGCATCATAGACAAGTAGTTAGCTCAGCTCTGGCTCATGTAGTACTGAGTAATGTTGGCCAGATTCCCCACTTTTCTTCCAACGCCTCCAATTTTCTTCTTTGTTCTTTCCTTCTTCAGACCTTTTGTTCGTACATCTTTACAATCTCCCCTTAACGGCTTACAACTATTTTTTCTAAATTCTAAAGTTTAATTCCAGCTCCAAGTTGAAAGAAAAAGGAAACAGAAAAGTCATAAAGGTATTCAGCTTGAAAATTATAAATGGAAAAGCACTGCAAATCAGCCATGGCCTGAAAGGAAATAAAATGTTATTGAGATTCTGTGAGTCTGGAGGCACCATCTGGGAGTAAAACTTGTGAAGAAGCAAATCAAATCAGTGTTTTCTTCATTCAGAAGATACTTTTGCCTCAGGGATCATAGCAGCCTTAAGCAATTTTGAGGGGTGGGCCCTGAAGCAGTGTGTATTAGAGAGGAGAGGGAACAAAACCTACTGTGCTGGAGCCCCTAATTAGACATGTGACTCCCACCAAATCAATTTGTCTCCCTCAGCCTTTGTTGCTTTGGCCAATCATCAAGCTCATGCAAGACTCCTACGAAAGAGCATAGCTAATTTCATAGCACTTGCTCTCCTGAATCTTATCACCATGAATATTCTGCAGGAAGGACTCCTGAGAATATACGCTATCAGGAAACTACCTTTTTACTTTTGCTGCACTCTAGTAACAGGAAAAAGAATTACAAGAAGACAAGATGTTAGGTAAGCAAGCTAATATAACATGTCCTTCAGGTTATAGTCTAAACTCAGGAACTACTCAGTTCAGTTTCCTATAACATCTCTGTTCGCAGTATGAGGAATGAGATATGCACAAATAACATATAAGGTAGATAAAGACTTATGCTTGAAGAAGGATGCATGGCAAGGGAAGTTCCAAAGAAGAACAGCTCAGTCACTTCTAGGAGAGAAGTACCAGGAGGGAAAGCTTTATAAAGAAGGTAGTTTTTGAGTTAGAGCTTAAAGCCTGAACAGGATTTGTCAGGTGAAAATGGAAGGTAGAACAATCCAGCTGTGAGTACCACAAAAGCCAAGCACAGATGGGAAAGGATAGGATGTATTTTTAAAAGAGTGAAGAATTCAGCTGGGAAGGAGATAGAGAATATATAAGAAAAGGATGAATGGAGGAATGGAAAAGGCCAGAGGAGGTGGGCAGGGAGGGTACTGCATTTGAAATTAATAAATTTCAACAATGGAAAGCCGTAGAGCTGCTGATGTGCAGAAGACATCCTAGTGTTCGCCTTCACATGGAGACTGATCTTCAGGGAAAAATATTTCCTCTCATATCCTTACACAGACTTGAAGTATTCTATGCTTTCCACTAAGATCCCACATTTATCCTCCCCATTTTATCATTGGATAGGTGAATTATTGATCTTAAAGTTGGAAGGGAACCCAGAGATTATCTAGTTCATGCTCCCACATTATTGATTTTAAAAGCTGAAGCCAGGCGCAGTGGTTCACACCTATAATTGTAACACTTTGGGAGGCTAGGCTGACAGATCGTTTGAGCTCAGGAGTTCAAGAGCACCCTGGCCAACATGTCAAGACCCTGTTTCTACAAAAATAAAAAAAAAATTAGTTGGGTGTGGTGGTATGTACTTGTTGTTCCAGTTACTTGGGAGGCTGAGGCAGGGGGATCACTTGAGTGTGGGAGGTAAAGCCTGCAGTGAGCCATGCTTATGCCACTTCACTCCAGCCTGGGTGACAGAGCGAGACCCTGTCTCAAAAAAAGAAAAAAAGAAAAAAAAAGAGAGAGAGAAGAGAAGAGAAAAAAAAAAAAAAACGGAGACATAGAGAGCTCTACAAGGACTTTCAGTCAATAGAGGCCACATCTCGTGAGTCATACTCTAGGGCTTTCTCTACCTCACCAGAATACATCTGATGATGAAATGACTTCTTCATTTTCCCTTTTTTTTCATTCCAGGGCTAGTTTTCTCATTAGCATTGTTAATGTACTTTGGAAACATGCCTGCTCTGCAATAGAGTAATGGCTTTGCTAAGCAGCAACTTCCTTTAAACCATTTTCCTTCTAAAGAGCAAAAAGAATACTTTGGCTCTCCTCCAAAGATTCTTGGAATATTTAATCTAGTGCACTATCCAGAAAATGATGTTAAGTCAGCATGATATGCATGCTAGGATAGAGAAGAGTAAAGAAGGGGTGACCACCTAATAAAACACTGATAATTGGGTGAAATCATCTTTTGTAGAAGTCTTTGAAAATAGACTAGGGGATGCCAACCTATGCTTCATTGAGGTAGGTCAGAAGTTAACTGACTCAAGGTCAAGAAAATGAAAGTAAATGACATTGGTACTTTCAAGTCCAAAAGGATTTTTGTCTGATGTGAGTTTTTATATTGGAACTAATTCAAGTCTTAAAATTAAAATTTATAGAATCTCAACATGATTAAATTCATTTATAACAGTTCACCATAGCAATTAAATAACATATTGTAAGAAATATGTGTATTAATTTCCAATAGCTGTACAACGTGTTACCACAAACTTAGTGGATTAAAACAGTACCCATTTGTTATCTTACAGATATGAGCATGAAGTAACAAAGTGCTCAGTGTTTCTCAAGTCTAAGATCAAGGTGTCAGTTGGGCCACATTGTCCTCTGGTCCTCAGTACCCTCCTCCAAGCTCACACTGTTTGGCAGCAGAATTAAATTACTTATTTTCATAGGACTGAGGTCCCCACTTTCTTGTTGGAGCTTTCTTAGCTCTTTGGATCTGCCCTCAGATCCTAGTCACAAGACTTCCTCTATAGTGAGATTACAACGTAGCTTTTGCATGTTTCCAGGCCCAAAGGAAAGCTATTCATTTTCTCTTTTAAGGGCTCACCTGACTAGGTCAGACGCACCAAAGATAATCATTCATTTGATTAACTCAAAATCAACTGATCAGAGAATTTCATTGCACCCATAATTCCCTTTCACTTTGTAACGTAACATAATTATGGAAGTGATATTTCATCATATTTACAGGTCCCATTCACACTCACAGGTAGGGATTATGCAGAGCATGTATCCTAGGTGGCAGAAATCTTTGGGACCATTTTAGAATTCTGCCTACCACAATTTGTATGTATCCTAGCCTTCCTTCTAGAGTATGAGCCTCTTCCGAACATGGATCAGAATTAAATTGTTAGTTGAATTAATGGGAAAAAAAAACTACTTGAGATTAGTTTCCCCAGGCTTTTAAATGTCTCTAGTTTATATCTGCTTGTGTTGAGATACTTCGGCACTAATTATAATTAAGCATAGATTTCCATAAATAAATGGCAGTTTGTAACAAAGATTTGCCAATATAGCTGACACCTTTAATAAAATCAGTGTAATGACTAATTTCTTCACACAGCTAGACGATTTAGCACAAGTATTTATTGAATACCAACTTTGCATGCACTGAGCAATGTGCTGGATTACATGGGGAACCAAATTAAAGACATCATCTCTTTTCTCAAAGAGCTCACAACATAGTAAGGAAGAGAACTCTAAAGCACATAAAGTAAAATTTAACAACACAAGACACAACAGTTAATATTTATATCTAAATTGAGTGATACAGAAACACATGGCAGAAACTTCCAGAGGCAGATCAAAG
Source organism: Chlorocebus sabaeus (assembly GCF_047675955.1). Classification (NCBI taxonomy): domain Eukaryota; kingdom Metazoa; phylum Chordata; class Mammalia; order Primates; family Cercopithecidae; genus Chlorocebus; species Chlorocebus sabaeus. The sequence goes on from NC_132928.1 coordinate 66,069,323, forward strand.
TTGGCTGAAGTAAGAAAACGTTATAAAATTATATCCATTGTTTAAAAACTAAGCAGGAGAAATTAGACTTGATATGTTAGAAAAGAGAGCTGTTGAAGGTTTCAATCTGTGACATAAAAAATGAAAGCTGTACATAAGGAAAGTGAGTGCGAAGAGGATTTTGTAGGGTGGATTGGAGCAGAAGAGGTTTTGAAATTGGGCAGATCACTTAGAAAGCTAATGCAGTAATCCAGATATGAAGGGATGAGAACCTGGACCATGTGGTAGTATCAGGACCAGAGGGAAGACTCAATAAGCTATGCTCTGAAAATATAACAGCATTTGGTCTAGGATTTTACCTGATATGGGGGATAAGACAGAGTTGAAACTATAGTTTTAAATTTAGGTGGTCGTGGCAGAGATTGATGGCTATACATCAACACCCATTTCTTTTTTTTTTTTCTTTTTTTTCCCGGACAAAGTGATAGACCATATTTCCCAGCTTCCCTTGAGATATGTGTGACCATGACACTGAGATTCAGCCAACATAAGAGAGCAGAGAGTATGCAGCACTTCAAGATCTGAACTACAGAATCTCCTGCATGCAATCCTCCATGGAGGGGGCGGGTCACCCTGCAGACTTCTCTCACCCTGTACTATGTATTCAATCGAGTCTGAACCATTATACATTTTTGTCTATTTATTTTAGAATTAAACCACTTTACCATTGACTTGGAATATGGTGGCACCACTAACAGAAGAAGAGCTGGGAAGAGGATGTTCATTTGGGGTTTTAGAGAATACTAAAAGTGGAAAGTCTTATAGGTAGCCAGTAGTACACAGCAAAATCAAAGCCTAAGAGAAAGGACTCAACAGTAAATAGAGATTTGTTATTTGCAAATTAAAGTTTGTTGACACTACAGGAGAATTCTCAGATGAAGAAAGTGTAGGAAAATGAGTAGAGTACTGTGTCTTAAATATATATTCACATTCTCATATCATACATAAAAGCGTGAAAATGTAAGAATAAATATGTCAACTTAAGAGGAGGAAATATCACCATCTAAGCAATACTGTTTTCAACTTCACGAACACAGTATGTCTTTCCATTTACCTAAATTTTGTTTAATTTTGCTGAACAATGTTTCATAGTTCTTGGTATACATGTTTTGTACTTCCTTGTTAAATTTATCTGTAAGTGCTTTATTATTTTTGATGCTATTATAAATTTTAAAAAGTATTTCCTGGTATTAATTTTCATAGTTCTGAAAAATAATTCAAAACTAAAAACATCATTTGCCTGTATGAATATGTTCAGTTCTTGTGTTTATTACTGCTGTTTTATGTTTTGTCTTCTAAACCATTTGCAGTAAAACAACCAGGATCCTTCACTGCATGAAGAGAACAATTGTTAATGGTTTTATGCTAACTTCCGTTATGTTTATGTTAAATGTCATATTCATACATTGATTTATGAAGTAGTTAGGATAACTAGTCATTGTTTTTCCTGTAAAAAGTCTGTTCTGATGACATTTATTTTGTGTTGCCTATATTCAAGTCTCACATTTTGATAAATAAAAGTGTTAAAATATCAAAAAATATATATATATATTCACATGAAGGAGTGGAAAAAGGGAGAAGAGCTAATAAAGAAATGAGAAAGGAGGGTTTGAGATATAGGAAAGCAACAAAGATAGCTTACACGTAAAACCTTTTTGTTTCTGATGCATCTTCCACTGACCAACAACAGAGTAAGTCCAGATAAGAGCTCCATCATTAACCTAGGGACATGCAGTATGAACCAGCCACCACTGATTTATTTCCTAACTCTTTCATATTAATTCAACAGCCATTAACACTCAAATGAAGTTATTTAAAACAATGAATTGGCCAGAAAACAGATATCATTAGGGAAAAAGAAAAAGCATGAGGTCAGGTTTATGTTAACATCATCACACCTGTCTTGACTAAATATTGATTTACACACATTTGAATATTTGTTTTACTTTGCCATCAGCATATCTTAGCATTTAACAACAACAACAAAAAATAAATATATTATCACAGTTGTCTATGTGAATTCCAACAATGTTTTGGTTGATGTTTTTCCATGAAATTGTTCAAGGTATATGAACAAGGTATATTGTTCTATTAGCATTATATGGGCACAGACTCACAGTCAGTACCATAGACCAAAATAAATATCTAAAACCTAATTTTGACCTTGCAGTTTGTTCTATAGCAATCATTTTATGAAAGGAGTAATACGTTTTGGTTTGTTCACAGCTTAAAAGTAAAACCCTGGCTAGGCATTATGGCTTACGTCTGTAATCCCAGCACTTTGGGAAGCCAAGGCAGAAGGATCCCTTGAGCCCAGGAGTTCAAAATCAGCCTAGACAACATAGCAAGATCCCCCACTCTACAAAAATAAAAAAAAAAATTACCCAGGCATGGTGGCACATACACGTAGTCCTAGCTATTTAGGAGGCTGAGGTGGGAAAATTGTTTGAGCCCAGGAGTTTGAGGTTACAGTTATGGTCATAGCACTGCATTTCAGCCTGGGCAACAGAGCAAGTCCTAGTCTCTAAAAAACAAAACAAATAGAAAAAGTAAAAACCTAATAATGGATGGAATTTAATTCTCAGTTCAGGAAACAAATATAAGTTATTTTGTTGTTGATAATAATTACATTTGGGGGTAATCATTAAAGGCAAAACAAAAAAAGTTCAAAGCAACAAAACTATATTTAAATTAAATGTCAATGGCACAGAAATGTCAAAAAAAAAGAATAATTGCTGGGCCTGGTGGCTCATGTCTGTAATCCCAGCACTTTGGGAGGCTGAGGCAGGTGGATCACCTGAGGTTAGGAGTTTGAGACCAGCCTGGACAACATGATGAAACCCCGTCTCTACCAAAAATACAAAAAAATTAGCCGGGCATGGTGGCAGGTGCCTGTAATCCCAGCTACTTGGGAGGCCGAGGCAGGAGAATCACTTGAACCTGGGAGATGGATACTGCAGTGAAACGAGATTGTGCCACTATACCCCAGCTTGGGCAACAAGAGTGAAACTCCATCTCAAAAAAAAAAAAAAAAAAAAAAAAGAATAATTTCAGGTGGAAGGTAAAGAATATGATCATTTATATGTTTAAATATCATTAAGATATTTTATTGATAATCTAGAAAGTGTCAGGCAGAGGTAGGCAAGTATTTAAAGAAGAAACCCTCAGGCAGAGAGGAAAATGCCCATTGGTCAACCAGTCCACAAGGGGAGTGAACACAGCCTTTCAGACACTAGACCATACAGATCCTCACCCATTCTCCACTGAGACAATGTGTTCCCGGCATGGTGACTGGCATCACATTTCACTTAGCTGGATGGGGAATAAAACTTGAAAAAGACATGGCTTATTTAAGGCCACATCTCCATGAAACCAAAGCAATGGATCATTGCAATCAATCCAGTCAAAAGAATCTGTCAAGTTGAGAAAACAAGCCAGATGAATTGTTTAACAATGCTGACAAAACTAGTGCATTACATGAGAGTTATTTGAGATGTTCACTCTCCCTTGGAGACTTTTTTTTTTTTTTTTTTTTTTTTGCAATGAGTAACAACAGAGATCCTTGATACATAAGAAGACTTCACTTATTCTTTTTATCATGCAAAGCACCACTTTTCCTTTCTCTTCCTTTTTATACAGTATAACTTTCCCCCAACTTTCAGATAGACAAAATAACAATAATGGAAATGACTCAATGATCTTTTTAATTTCCTAGGCTCTTTCAACCTCTGTAGACCCCACTTTAATGCAAATCAAACTTGGGCGGACTGTACGTTACCTACTGAAAAATAGTTTCAATTAGAAATTTAATTACACTGTCTTGAGGAAATGGAAACGATAGTTTCTCTGAATTTTATACATTATGGAAACCTCTAAAGTACTATAAATCTGCTAATTGATTTCTGTACCTGTTATGTTTGATTAGGTGTATTTTATTGTCTTCTTGGTTTTAATTAACCCTGGGCTTGTCAAAATGCTTCCAACGACAAAGGATATATGATGAAGTGTGATAAACTCTATTAACAGAGGCTGACTTTTGTCAGTAATTGCTCTCCTGCACAAGAGTTATTAGAAATTAGCACACACGAAAAAAAAGAAATGGTACTTTTGGTAACAACTTTTATTGGCAGCCATAAATCTGTGGATTGCCCCCTATGTGCTAGTGATAAGCAAATGTGAGTGACCATAGGGTCCTATAGAAGATCAATCACTCACTAGATGTCATATAAATATTAAGAGTGACAAAATAGCAAGAGTTATGAAGTCTGAGTGATAAGAGCAAAAATCATACCACCACCACTAATTGTTTGAATCAAAGAACTAGATCCAAAGAATGAACATAAATGTTAAAACAAAGCTACTAGAGTTGAGGCTGACCCAAAGCAGTTAATCAGTGTTTATGCAATTGATGGAAGAATGAATTAATCAGCCAATCAAGGAATTTTTCCAGATAATTAGCATTGTCTGTTATTCTAAAATCATTTTAACCATAACTTTCTACCATGCTGATCAATGCAGATCTTTCTGTTGAAAAAGAAAAGAGAAACATTTATATTCCACTAGTTACTGCTTTAGAAATGGAAAAGAGGGGAAGGGGTTGATTTGTTTGCTCAAACATAACATTAGCTTTCATTTTCCTTAAGGTCTAACATGGTAGTTCGATACCTGCAACACTTTTCTAGGCTTTTAATTCAGAAGATACGGGCAGAACAACTCCTCCAGAAAGGTATCATAGGAAAATTCTATTCAAGACTGGTATCATGGCAGAACCCTGAACATCTAGATGTGTGACATAATTTATTGTAATCAGAGGACTTTTCCTTATCAGGTTAGACAAATACCCATGATGCATAGAACTTAGAAGCAAGCTCTGGGTAGTGGGGACCATGGTGTTGCTAATAATCTGAAGGGAGCAATCATAGTTAGGAATATGGCAGCCAGCCTGAAGGAAGAATCTAGGGAGGAGCGCCAAAACTTATTTGTGGGCATGGACATAGAAGAGTGAATTTTCCGGATGGGTGCGTGAGAGGAAAGGAAATAGAGAAGCTAAGATTAGAAACGTAAGAGGAGAGGCCTGGCACAGTGGCTCATGCCTGTACTCCCTGCACTTTGGGAGGCTGAGGCGGGTGGATCACCTGAGGTCAGGAGTTCGAGACCACCCTGGCCAACATGGTGAAACCCTGTCTCTATTAAAAATACAAAAATTAGCCAGGTGTGGTGGTATGCTCCTGTAATCCCAGCTATTTGGGAGGCTGAGGCAGGAGAATCACTTGAAACCAGAAGGCAGGGGTTGCAGTGAGCTGAGGTCATGCCACTGCACTCCAGCCTGGGCAACAAGAGCAAAACTCCGTATCAAAAAAAAAAAAAAAGAGGAGAAAGCCCTTCCATGCCAGGCTGAAGAGTCTGGAATTTGTCAGTAGTAGAGAGGCATCTGGTATGTTCCTGACTACTTGTTATGCACTACAGTGTGCTCCACATGCCAAATTAAGAGTGGCTTTGCCCTGAGAATCCTTCTAGACTGAGCTAGGTTGTCTTGTAGAGAGAATCCACAAGAGAAAGAGCAGAACAAACATGAGCAAGCGGTGTTGGTCGGGTTGACTGGTCTCCCCAGCTCCCCAGAAGCTGCAGAAGTGTCTGGCATCTAAGTTTAAAGAGCATCAGCCCTTGAAGGTGAGATTATTGAGAGATGACCTGTTGGCCATTATACCACTGGCCCACAAGGACAGACATTACTATTTCTGCTTCATCACTGACACTGATTCCATGGACAGTACATGGCATGTGAACCTGAGCCCCAAGAGCTAATGCAGCAACGAGCTGAGAAAGGAGCAAAACACTGTGTCTAAAGAGTAGAAGAACAAGCCAAGTACCTCACTCAGATGGCTCCCTAATAAAGAACTCCTGAGGAGATAGATGGCAATCTGAACCAAATAATGATGATCATTATTACACTGTGAGCCCATAAGGAAAATAAATTACAGCACAAACACTTGAAATATATGTTTTGAATTTTGAAATTCAGTAGATGCAACCCAAGAATTCTATATCCAGTCAAGATGGTAATCACCTACCTACCAGGATAAGAGGAAGATATAGAAGAATTTAGAAAATATGTCACTCATATACCCCATCTGAAAAAAATATTAATAAAAAGGACTTTAAACAACTTTAGAATCCTAAGGAAAAACTTAAATTAGGGGAAAATAAAAAAGAGAGGAAAGAGAATTGAGAGAGGCACCTTGCAATATATGTAATTGAATGTAAAGGAATAATGACAGAGTGATGGATAATCAGCAACATTCAGATACAATTATTAGAACAGAAAGCAGATGCTGTAATGTAAAACCTAAAGATAGCTACCTCAGCCATACCTAGAGGTTGTAAAGGTGGCAGAAGCATGAATGAGTTATAAAGATGTTATATTGTAGGGAAAAAGAGGAAAGGAAAATATAACCTAAAGATCTCATTGTATTGGGGTAGGGAAATCAGTGGATGAAGAGAGTGCCTTGGAAGGAAGAAAGTTGGCATTTTGTTTTCCAAGAATAGTACATAAACATACTCAACAAATGATTGTAGGCATTTATGAAATACTTGTTTAAGGAATAAATTGCAGGTGTTGAGAAACAGAAAAACACCATAAGTTGAATAGAAAATGGTTTTAGAATTTCCAAACAAGAGAAAAAGTGAATAAATAGTGACAATTCAACTAGCACAAAAAATGTGAAACCCTAAATTAAACATAAAGTAGAATGGAAACACTAAAATTAAGTATATGCATTGTTTTCATTAAATATGAATATGCCAAAGTCCCTTATTAAAATATAGATTGAGTCTTTCTTGGTTAAGAAAAGACCAGATATATATATTTTACGACTTTGTTACTTGAAGTGTGTGGAACTAGCAACACTCGCATCCCCTGAAGCCTGCTAGAAATGCAAAATCCCAGGTCCCACCCCGGATCCACTGAACAGAAACTTTTAATAAATGCAGGTCAGTCTTGTGCGTGTTAAAGGTTAGGAAGCATTCATTTTATGAGACATTTAAAACGATTTATAAAAGAACACTGAAAATAGAGCAGGGAGCAAGGAGGTACCCGACAAACACAAACAAAAAAGTTAGTGTGAATACTAATACCAGACAGGTAGTGTTTAAAGCTAATTGACAGATCAAAGAGAGAAATTGTGTGTTGATTTTTAAAAGCCCAATTTAGATTGGGCACAGTGGCTCATGTCTGTAATCCCAACACTTTGGGAGGCTGAGGTAGAAGAATTGCTTGAGTCCAGATGTTTGTGACCAACCTAGGCAACATGAGGAGGCCCCCGTCTCTACAAAACCGTATTAAAAAAAAAAAAAAAAAAATTAGGCTGGGCGCAGAGGCTCATGCCTGTAATCCCAGCACTTTGGGAGGCCAAGGTGGGAGGATTGCTTGAGCCCAGAGTTTGAGACCAGCCTGGCCAACATAGCAAAACCCCATCTCTACAAAAAATACAAAATCAGCAGGGTGTAGTCCCGGCTACTTGGGAGGTTGAGGCAGGAGGATCACTTTAATCCAGGACGTTAAGACTGCAATAAGTTGTGATTGTGGCACTTCATTGCAGCCTGGGTGACAAAGTGAGACCCTGCCTCAAAAAAAAAAAAAAAAACTTAGCTGGGCATGGTGGTGCATATCTGTAGTATTAGCTGCTCTCAAGGCTGAGGTGAAAGGATTGCTTGAGCCTAAGGATTCGAGGTTACAGTGAGCTATGATCATGCCACTGCACTCCAGCCTGGGCTACAGAGTGAGACCCTGTGTATATTTAAAAAAAAAAAAAAAAAAAGCCCAATTTATTATTTTTTATTTGACCTCAGGTTCACAAAAATAGATTATTCATAATCCCTCATTCATGATACTTTCTCATCATTGATCCATTCACAGCCTACTTTTATTTAGTTAGCTGGATATTTAATGTGGTTTTTTCATTACATCATAAACACCTGAGATACCCTACTCCAAACAAACAGAAGAGCAACAATAACCTATATCTAACCATACTCTCCCTCTCCTATTCTACCCCACTCCCTTCCACCACCTGAGTCCTGTACAGAACACACACTTGCTTTCCTTTTTTATATAATTCCCTTCCATCTATATGTTCTCAAATCTCACACACACACAATTCTTAACGTTATACAAAGGAATTTCATGTATAAAATCTTTGGAGATTTACCTTTTATTAATATCTCATTAATAAGATTCATCCATCTTGTTGTATGTTACTGTAGCTCATTTTTTATTATAATACAACATTCCACTGAGCCATCGTTATCCTCCCATTCTCTCATTGATGAAATTTTGGGATTTTACAGGGTTTTAACTTTGTTAACCAGTGCTGTAATGAGCATTCTCATACACGCCTCTTGCTGTAGATATGGAGTGTTTCTTAGGTATATATCTAGGCATATAGGATAGGTGACTAACATTAGAAAATGATATCTGACTAGTTTTCGAAGTGTAGAGCACTATATAAACATTCTCTCTGTCCACATTCTGTCTTACACTGAACATTGTAGACTGTAAAAAAAATTTGTGTATCAAATGGGTATAAAATGGTGGGTCATTGTTTTCATGGTTTGCACACACCTAATGCTAATGATGGTAAATATTTCCCGATATTTGTATTGGCTTTATGAGACCCTTTTCTGTAAAGTGCCTGTTCATAACTTGTATCTATTTTTCTATTGGTTGTTTGCATCAAAGGCACATAATCGAACAGATCTGGTGAACAACAGTATGCAAGAGCATGGAGACAGCATGCTATAATCAACAAATTAAGTTTCATAAATGCTCATATATGTATGTGTGCATGTGTATATATGTACATGTGTGTATGCAAGTGTATGTGTGTGCATGAAGAAAGGGAGAGAGAATTTTACCTCTTTAAAAAATAAATATAAATTCTTTGTATATGACCATGGAATATTTACAGAAATCTCCCATGTGACTCTCATAAAACAAATTTTAACAATTCTTAAAGGAAAGATTTTATAGAGTACATTCATTTTAATAAAATTACAAATAAAGAAAAGATGGCATAAAATCTCAGCTGATTAGAAATTAAGAAAAGCATCCTTATAAAGCCATTGATTCAAAATTGAAATTACAATCTCTAGAAGGCAATTAAGAGCATGCTTTATATTTTAACCTATAGAAAATGTCTAAACTTCTACTCAGAGAAAAATTTTTAGTAAATGTTACTTAAATGTTTAAGGTTTAGTAAAAATAAAAATGTCTATCTTAAAAAATAGATAATAAAAACAAAGGAGCTTAGTACTCAATTTAAGAACGTTATAAAGGAACAAAAGGATTTTTAAAAAGTAGTAGAGGAGAATGAATAAATACGTGTCACAATTAGTCAAAACAAAAAATGTTGGAAAAGATTAATAACTCCAAAAACTGTTCATTTCAAAGAAGTATTAAATAGACTCTTCACAATTCTGTTTAAGGAGTAAAGTGAGAGAGAGAGTAAAAGTATAAAAACAAAAGGAAAAGGAAACATAATTATAGATAAGGAAGAAATTCTGAAAATTAGAAAATAATACAACATGCAACTCTGCAGGGCCACATTTGAAAACCTAGAGACATATAATTTACTGATAAGATATAAATTAATAAAAATGACCTGAGAAGAAACAGAGAATTTAAACAGGCCTGCACAACATAGAAGAGTTTGGAAAATAGTAAAAGTTGCATTATTTACCTTCAATATAATTTGAACAATATTGAAGGTAAATAACACAGCTTTAACAATAGCATAAACATAGAAAAACACAATAAATAATAAAGAAACAATGAAAAACATAGAAAGTTCTATAATTAATTGTATGGAGAAAGTACAACTTTAATACTAAAATCTGAAAACGTTACAGAAATGAAGACCTGAATATGTCATGGAAACTTTTAATTTTATGAGGAAAAAAAAACCATGAGCATCTAGTCAGACAAAAAAGAAAAGTAACAAACAAACAAACATCAATAATTACAAATAAGTAAATAAAAGCCAACAAACACATAAACTGTTGACTACAAAGGGTAAGAAATATCTATGGACTCAGATTTCTCCTTTTAACATTAACTACTAGAAGATAATAGATCAGTAACTATTAAGTACAAAGAAAATCACTGTAACTCAAGAATTCCATATTCAGTGGAATTGTAATTCAAATTTTAAGAAAAAGATATTCACAGACATAAAAAGACTAATACCAATTCTGAAAGTGTTTACTTTAATTCATGTGCTACTACTTGATAAGTGAATCAGTATAAAATAATAAAGATGAAAAAGCTGGAAGCATACACCAATCTAAATAATTATTGAAGATACATTTCAAAAAATGAATGAAAAGAGAAAATTTCTCATACAATAAAAAATCCAGGAGATAGAGAGAAAAGAAAAAGATGTCCATTTTACTTTTCATATGATGAGGTTTCAATTTTAACTACTATAGATGATGTAACATTTAAGTCCCAAAGGCTTAGTTCTTAGACTCTTTTTCTTTTTGATCTATACTCACTTATTTGAGTATCTCATCCAGTCCCTAAAATAGTATCAGTAGGCTGTTGACTTCTAAATTTATATCTCTAGAACTGACATCTCTGACTTTAAACTTACAGATTTTTATCCATATCTTCATTTGGGTTTCTTACAGGCATCACAAATTTAGTGTGATCAAACCAAACTTAGGTTTCCTCATCCACAGTCCAAGCTCTCAGTCTTCTACGCACAATCCATTAGCAAATCCTGGTGTCTTTACATTTAATATATCCAGAATTTCACCATCTCTCACCACCTGTGCCGTTAACACCGTAGTCTACTTTGTTTACCTAGATTGTTATAAGACAATCCTAGAAAGTTTCCTCCTCCTACAGATGCTCCCCACAAAAGAGCTAGTAACCTTCCTAAAATATGCATTATATTCCTGCTCTGCTCAGTGTCTTCACGTATCCTTTGGAGTTAATCCAAAGCCCTTTGTATTCCTGTATAACCCAGTGCCCTTCTCCACCTTCTCTGACCTCAAGTCTGACCATTCTCCCTGTTTGTTCTCTTGCTATAACTGCACTCAGATCTCTACACATGTTCCCACCACAGGCACTTTGTCATTTCTCTTTCCTCTATCAGGAACACTCTTTCCTGTAGACAGCAAGCACAGCTTATTCATCTTTGGATCTTCACTCACAAGTCACCTTATGGGAGAGGTCCTCTCTAACCACCTTTCTAAATTAAAGCTCAGCCGTCATTTCATATCTTCTTATCCTGATCTATTTTTTTGTCTTCACAGCACTCATTACTAATATATTATTTACTTTTGGATATTTACTGGCTGAATATTGCTAAAGGTAAACTATCTGGGCTTAGAAACTGCTGAATTATCAGTGCCTAGAAGAATGCCTCGAACAGTGCCTAGCACACAGCAGCACCCAATAAATATTTATTGAGTAAACAGGGTAATTACCAGCAAGACACACACACGCGCGCGCACACACACACACACACCCCTCCATTCCTAAGAGCATTATTGATTGAATACTAATTCTGCAAGATAATTAGGAAGAGATATGTCAAATAAGCTTTGGAAATACACGGTTAAGTAAAATTACTTGGATTCTTGATTCGTTCAATACATATTTATGAAGTCCTACTATTTGTCTAAAACAGGCAGATACGGTGACTATTGGAAACAAGACAGACAAGTTCCTACTTTTATGGAGTTTATATTCCAGCTACAAAAACAGCCATAAATCAAATTTACACATGTAACTATGCAATTGTCATTGTAACCAGTGCTACAGAAGAAAAGCACAGGATGCTCTAAGAGTTTAGAATGTAGACCTGATCTATATTCTAGGTTTCTGTAATATTATATTTAATTTGTTAACCAGAAGAATTATGAGAGATTATCCAGGTGTGTGGAGATAGAGAAAAGAGCTCTGGCAGAAGGAATCATTTGTGTGAAGTCCTGAAGCTGGAAGGAACTTGGTACATTCACTGAACTAATCAAGTCAGACTGTCATGAGGTTAGTAGGGGTCAGAGTGCAGGAGTTCATGAGCTGTGTTAAGAATTTGGAATTTGGTCTAAAAGCAAGGGGAAATCACTGAGTAGTTTTAAGCAGGACTTCTCATAGTCCTTAAAATACAAGTATGAATTGTAAATCTCTAAGAAGCACTTTCTCAATTTATTTAATGACAGAAACTACTTTTTGTAGAACCTCTTGATGGTACTATTACCCTGTAATATATTCATATTCTGGAAAATATACAACAGAAAAGTGAAAATTATCAGGGAAAACATATTTTAAGTAGAAAAACGATAAGAAAGCATAAAAAGTAACATATATGAGATTTTATAGCTCAGTTGGATCCATGAATATGTAAAGATTCCATTGTCCTATTATAAGGCAAAATCCACATTTAGTTCCAAAGTCCAAATTCAATTTTGTGCTGTCAATAAAGATTAATATAATATGGCTACCATGAGACTAAAGCTTTCCACTTCTAATTATTTACCTAAGAGGAATGAGAACGTACTTCCACACAAAAACTTAAACAAAAAAGTTCATAGAATCTTTATTTATAATACTAAAAACTGGAAGTAATCCAAATAGTCATTAAGAAGTGACTGAATAAACAAACTGTGGTATATCCCATACAATAAATGTCATATAGCAGTAAATAGGAATGCTCTGTCTTTGTGCCACTGCACACTTGGCACATCATGCAGCGTCCAGAACATAATAGATGATCAGTAAACACAGAAATAATTTAATTAACACAAATAATACATTTGTTTTAATGGACATATAGAACTTTGTATATAACCTGAGGCAAATATATATTCATGCAGTTGACCACAAAGAAAACGGACTCAAAAACTCTCTTAAGAACGATGCAATTAAGCCAAAAAATAACAAAAGACAATGACAAAGTTGTAACAACTTGACAAAAAAATGTAAACACTGATTTGAAGGGGAAATAAAAGACAAAAAAAGGGAGGAGCAAAAATACGCAAATTCAGAAACGAAAAAATGTTATAATTACAAATATAGTTAAAACTAAAAAAAATTTTAAGAAAATTTAAATACACAGTGTAACAATTAATTTGAAAAATATAGATGAAATAGACATTTCCAGGAAAATTTAAATGATCAAAATTGATTCCAGATCAGTCAGAAAATTTGAAAAGACCAATAATAGAGGATATTGGAAACATCAAAGAATTATATTAGAAAAGGAAAAAGCAAGCACAAACAGAAATTATACACCAATATCATTTTTGAATTTAGATACAAAAAATCCAAATAATGCATTAGCAAAGAGTCATACAAGACATTTAAAAAAATTAATCATGATGAAGTACGGTTTATTCCAAAAAGGCTAGGTCGAATCAAAAATAGCAATAAATATTACTTATGTATTTTTATTAAATATTTAACCTAAGCAAAGCTACTGTTCAGTAGATTTTTACCTTTAATCTATTTATGTTAAAAAGAGAAAAAAATTGAATAATTATAAAATATGTATTTAATAAAAATGAACAATTCATAAAATTCTAAGTAAAATAGTAATAGAACAAAAATGCCTAAAAACAATAAAGAGTTTGAAATAAAAATTAGTAACAAACAAAATTACATGTGGAAGTAGTGACTATATTTACTTGAAGATGGAAACTGGAGAAATGCCTGCTGTCATCACTAAACAGAATTCTAGAGTTTATGGCTAATTAAATAAAACCAACAAAAGACATACATGAATATGCATATGCATACACATATTTAATCAAAGAGATTCAATCAAAACTTAAAACAACTGGTCGGGTGTGGTGGCTCACGCCTGGAATTCCTGCACTTTGGGAGGCCAAGTAGGGTGGATCATCTGAGGTCAGGAGTTCAAGACCAGCCTGGCCAACATGGTGAGATCATATCTCTACTGAAAATATGAAAATTAGTTGGGCATGAAGGCACATGCCTGTAATCCCAGCTACTCAGGAGGCTGAGGCAGGAAAATCACTTGAACCCAGGAGACTGAGGTTGCAGTGAGCCGAGATCATGCCACTGTACTCCAGCCTGGGCGGCAGAAAAAAAAAGCAAAAAACAAAACTTAAAACAACTGTTAGAATTATTAAGAAGTTAAGAAAGTGGCTGGATACAACATTAATATTAAACAGCTTTCTTTGATATCAACAAATCAGATAGAAGCTAACTTGAAAGGAATATCCTATTCATACACATCAACTGAATATGCATATGGTAACCAGAAATAAATAAATGTAAGAAAATGTGTGGGACTAACAAAGAACAGAACACAAGATCTTTCATAATATTTTTATAATTCTAATATTTTTGCTGTTATTTTGGCATTTATTTTTATGCAGGCTATGAGACAGGAATCCAGCTTTTCTCCCCCTCAAAATAGGTAAATGGCCTCTGGTATTCACACTATTTATTCCCTAACATTTTGAAAAATTAGATTTATCAAACAATAAATTCACATACATCTGGATACTTGGATATTTTTAAGCTACTTATGCTATGCTACTTATCTATTTGCATGTTTCTGAGCCAATATTAATTTTTAGAGAAAAATATTTGCTAGAAAATTTTAATCTATTAAAATAGTGGTTGATAACCTCTACTGTAAAACATAAATGAAAAATTATTGGGGTATTATTAAACAGATTTCAGAATTTTGAAGCCAGGTGGTCTTCTTTTGTTTGAGAAATCCTGTGTGTATGAGTCTAAGAAAGTGGATTCCTCACTGTCAGCATGTCCCCCCGACCCACTGCATACCTTGCTTTTGAAACTGTTATTAAATAATAATGAGAAACTGATCTTAACAGGAAGTTTCACCTTCTATGTTCACTGACCTAGTTTGGAGCTCAGCAAGTTGTTGCTCAGCTTTTAAAAACACTGGTGACTCTCTCTAGAGGGTTTTAAAATACTAGTGCCAGGTGCTGCACATTCCTGCAAAGGCACGGCTCAGCATTTCCAGATGATTTCAACTCTTCCATCGGCTGAAGCTAGCAGTTCTGTCAGTCTGTCCCCAAGGCAGCTAGGGGTCCCGCCAGGAAAGAAAAGAGTCTTGCTTATTTAATTTTGATTTGCTTTAGAAAGCACATACACATAAATTTTAGTAAGCATCTATGAGAACTCATTTGTTAACCTAGTAAATATTTCATTGTGCAAATATATATGGGCATCATCCTTCCTGTTTCCAAGGAGATATAACTGTACCCACAAACAGAACACATGCAGATTGGAAAGACTTCCTTTTATGAATCTAATCAGACCTTTTTTTACTATTCCATAGAATTCCTATTATTCCATAGAAGGAGCAGGTAGAATATGGCATTCAGAAAAGTGACAAAGTTAAAAACTGGGCCAATTTACAGTGAATTTTAAGACAGGATAATGCAGCCTTTCAAATCTAAAACTCTAAAATGAATCACTAGTTCAATGTATTATTATGTAAACTTAATTTCCTCTTAAGCACAACTTTGGATCTTATTTTCAAAGTGACTAATATATAAGAAAGGTCATGAAAGTTGTACATGGACCTTGACTTCAGTAACTAAATTTAGTTTTTCTCCACAACTATTTTTCAAGAAATAGTTGGGCTGATCACCAACAACTTCTGTATTTTTGGCCAGATTCAAGTAATGAAGAATAGGATTGGACAGTGCTGTGAATAATTTTCTACACAGGTTATCCAGGATCTTATCATCTTGGGGGATGATGGACCCAGTGATAGTTGTTTTCAATCATGATTATGAATCATGAATCATTGCTATCTACTTGTGGAAAACATAAATTGACAAAGTAAGATGATCTAATGTAATTGGCCTGTTTATTTTATAACATCTAATTGGGGAAAAAGAACATCATAATGTATATAGTAGCCCATCAGACAACGAATTTGGCCACCAAGATATCAGTATCAACATGAGAGCAAATAATTCACTTTGACAAATATTTATGGAATATATATTTTGTCTGGGCACCATGTAAGGTGCAGGAGGTACAACGATTTTATTTCAACCATAAGAAGTCTACAATCTAGCTAGTGGGAAAGACACGTGAACCTGTGAAGAGATAATCTTTCTGTAATATGGTAACTGACAAGTAAGGGAAAAAAAATTCTTGCAAAATTGTGATAGACAAAGTGAAGTAACAGTATCCAAAAGGAAGAGCCAGACTCTGGAACCTGAGTCTTCCATGTATAACCTTGGACAAGATACTGAACTTCTTTAGGCTTCAGTTTTCTCATCTGTAAAAAGAATACTAGAACTTACCTTGAAAAAATTGTTGCATAGATTTAGAAGAGATTCTTTATGTGATGTGCTTACTTCTTAGTAGTCATTAAGTAAATAGTAACTATTGGTAATATATGCTATTAATATAGAGAACATGCAAATCAAAACACAACTACTGAAAAGAAAGAGGAAAAGAAAAATTAACAATGTGTATGAAGAGATCACTAATAAAAGAATAAATACAAATAGTGTATTAGTCTGTTCTTATCCTGCTAATAAAGACATACCCAAGACTAGGTAATTTATTTTTTTAAAAAAACCCACAGTTTTTTTTTTTTTAAATAAACCCACAGTTCCACATGGCTGGGTAGGCCTCACAATCATGGCACAAACCAAGGAGGAGCAAAGTCACAACTTACATGGCAGCAGGCAAGAGAGCATGTGCAGGGGAACTGTTCTTTATAAAACCATCAGATTCATGAGACTTACTCACTATCATGAGAACAGCATGGGAAAAATTCACCCTTGTGATTCAATTACCTCCCAATGACACATGGGATTATGGGATCCACAATTCAAGATGAGATTTGGGTGGGAACACAACCAAGCCATGTCAAATAGAAAATAAGAAAAGAGCATCAGTCAAACTTAACTTACAAAAAATGAAAACTAGAATGGTGATTTTTTTACCATAAAATTTACGGTTTATTTAAAATTAATACTTAACTGCAGTAAGACTGTGGTGAGATGAGCCATCAGAGGCAGCACCAGTGACAGTGCAGAAACTTGTAAGCTTTCTTACAAGGAATTTGTCAACATGTATCAAAGACCTTCAAAATGTTTCTATGGCTATTGGCCCAATAATTCTACTTCTAGTTTAAATATGCCCATTACACTGTGCTCTCTATAATTATAACTTTTTATAACAACCTAGATACAGAATAGAAAAATGGTAAAAACTTTATGCTACATCCATAAGATAGACTATCATGCAGTGATAAACATAAAACTTGGCAACAATTTTTTAATCATATAATTATGATTTAAAAATTAGGAAAGGCTAGGCACAGAGGCTCATGCCTGTAATCTTAGCACTTTGTGAGCTCAAGGAGGGAGGATCACTTGAGCGCAGGCGTTCAAGACCAGTCTGGGCACCATAGTGAGACCCCATTTCTACAAAAAATACAAAAAAAAAAGTAAAGAAGGTACAAACTTGTTATAATCAGTGTAATCTTTACTATGTAAAAATGCATGTGCATTAGTAAGCTATTGCTGCATAACGAACTACTTCTCCCCCAAAACTTAATGATTAATCAAAAAACCATTTATTTCACTCATAATTCTGCAGACAATTTAGGCTGTGCTCAGCTGGGCAGTTCTTTACATCTAGGTTTATCTCAGCTGGGCTTGTTTGGGCATCTTTGATTTTAGCTGGCATGGCAATTCAGAGTGGGCTACTCTAAAATGATCTCAGATTGGATGATTTATCTGTTCTTCAAATGATCTATTCTTCAGCAGGCTAGCTTGGGGTTGTGCTCATAGTGTATCTGGGCTTCAAGAGAGAGCAGAAATGTGCAAGGCTCAGAACAGGCACACCATCACTTATGCCACATTCTATTTTCCAAACCAAGTCATGACAAGAACTAAAGGGGTGGAGGGAAGAGATTCTCTCTCTCGATGGAGCTTCAAGGTCGCATATGAAGTGGCAAGAACACAGGCAGGGATGGAAAATTGGGGGAATTTTTGTAATTAAGCATAGAGAAAAGTTTAGAAGATAATACACCAAAATATTGACATTGTATTCTGAATGGTAGAATTATTGATAATTTTTTGTTTTGTATACTTTTCTGTTTTTCACCTTTTCTATAAATAAGCAAGCTTTATTTTTGTAAGCAGATAAAAATAAATATGTAAAAATTTTTACCCACTCTACATAAACCTGGTGATATAGACACATCAAAGTAATTGTGGGGTCACAGAAGGAGATACTTGGCATATTCTGAGGTGGATGACGGAGAAAGCTTCTCGAGGGGATGACATTTGGTCTGGGCATTCAAAGAAGTATGAGGAGGATTTTGCTAAGCCAAGGAAGATAAGGGCGTTCTAGGACAAGCATACGTGTGAGAAACAACATATTGTTTAGTAAAATCAAAGAGCTAAAATAATGACAGGTAGAGAAGCTGTGAGAAAATATAGAATGTGTCCAGAAGAGAAACCTGTGCAATTTGAGGGGAGAGAACTGAAAGGAAATGGGGAGGGCTGGGGGTTGTGGTGGGGGGAAGCTTATGTTTTACTGACTGAAAGTTAGCTATGGAAACCTAGCCCTTTAAACTCAGAGCTGGATAATTTTGAAATGGGATTCTTTTTATGGTCTTAAACATATTGTTATGGTCATGTCAACACTGGTGCTGAAGAGGGGAATTTGCTTATAGCTGAGATCAAAACTCCCAGAAACATAAGGAGCAAAAGTAAAAATAAAAGGTTGGCCATCTATTTTCTCAGCAGCATCAACTATCCCCCCTTCCCCTTTCGAAGCATAGAGAATCTGAGCAACTGCCTTGCTATGGAAGATTTTTAGAGCAGGATTAATCAGCACCTGCTGATTAAATTTTGGGCTATAAAATTGCAATATAGCTGTCACAGTTCTAGTGACTGTAGTCCATGTTATGTGTTTTCCAATGAAGTGCTTAATTAAAATGAATGCCTAGATATTTAAATTCCTAGAACCAATCAATCAGCTGGTTGTTTATGACTTATCAAACGGCCCCTTTTGTCCCTAGTGTGTTGTGGTATATAATGTAGTTTGTGGCTTCTAAACCAGAAGTTAACCTATACTCCTGAGAATTGAGTTCACAATCTCATGAGCACCTAACTTTATCAAAGGAGATAAATGCAGCAAAACACACTAACTGCTACGTTAATGAAGACACGAACAACAAAAGATAATGTGTGGTAATCCAATCACTGGCTTCAAAATGCCTCCTCTCCCAGTACATTCTCAACCCTTTCCTATTTTTAAGAAGTCTCAGGTTGGGTGTGGTAGCTCATGCCTGTAATCCCAGCACTTTGGAAGGCCAAGACAGGAGGATCACTTGAGCACGGGAGGGTGAGATTGAGCCTATAGTGAGCCATGATTGTGCCACTGCACTCCCACTTTGGGTGAAAGAGCAAGAGTTATAGAGGAAAGAAAGAAAGGAAGAAAGAAGGGAAGAAAGGAAAGGAAGGAAGGGAAGGAAGGAAAGGAAGAGAGAAAGAAAGAGAGAAAGAAAGACAGAAAGAAAGAGAGAGGAAGGAAGGAAGGAAGGAAGGAAGGAAGGAAGGAAAAAGGAAGTCTCAGTAATTAAACATTTATGTTGCATGAAAAAGCAATTGACACCAGTGAAAAAATTCTTTGTTTTACTTCCTTCTGCAACTTCTTTTTTTTTTGGCTTTTTATGATGGTGGGCAGAGAACTGAGAGAAATGGAATTTTTCTTTTAATGATAAATTAATTTTCATTGGCATTGCTAGATTTAGCAAATAAAAACTACAGGATGACCAGTTAAATTTGAATTTCAGATAAATGGTGAATACCTTTTTAGTATAAGAATGCCCCAAACTTATATTTGTTTATTTGTTGTATTTTATTCAGCAACCCTAATTTTAAGGCTTTGCTAAGATCACAAAGTCCTTCTTTAGAGACACTATGGGACTACTAATAGGCAAGGGAGAACACAGACGTGAGGTAAGACATCGGACCATGCTCCGTTACGGTAGAACAAAGGCAGAACTTTTCTTGAGCCCCAGGTAGGTTATCTTCCATGAGGACACCCTAGTACACTTTGGTTGGGCAAGTCATTTGATGAATTTCACAATCTTCCAAATGAGTCCATGGAATTTTAGGTAGCATACCCAGAGAGAAATAAACTTCTTTAGACCGAACTACAAATTAACAAATTTGAGAGCCAACATTTTGACTGCTGGCAGCTATCCAGTCCAAATGTACAGTTGAGCATGGTGGCTCACACCTGTAATCCCCACACTTTGGGAGGCCGAAGCAGGAGTTTAAAAAAATCAGGACTTTATAAAAACACAAAAATATGAACTGCCAATGAAAATGTTCATTTTATGAAACATAACTAACTTAGGAAGAACCCCCTATACATCAACTAGAGCAACCATAAAATAGAATTTGGACACTAATCTTCAATTCCTTCCTCATTAAAAAATTAGAAAAAAGATTTTTGCCAGATTGGTTAAGACAAGAGAAAAAATAATCTCGGTTGTAGAAACAACCAGAGTTTTCTTCTTCCATCTAGTCCTAATTTTGGAGATTCTGCCACATATTACATTCTGTTCTTGTCCCATACTTATCTCTCTGGGATGATGTTTCCATGTTTCAAGGTCTTTATTACTATGTAAAGATTTTTCTTAGTATCTATTTGCAATTGCTCCTTGTTTTTTTCTCAGCTTTAAGTCCTGAGTGTTTTCCAAGTATACTGCTAAGGAAGTTTGCTCCTTCCAATACACTCTGCCAAATGTGTGCTAATTACTTACCACATTAGGAATAGCTTCGCTATTTGTCTGCTTGGTGCTATAGCTCAGCTTTCTAGTCCTCACTGCCTGTGCAATCAGCATTCTTCTCCACCAGATCTATATGCCAGGGTGAGAGGAGGGTGTTTCTCACCTTTTGGGGAGGAAGTATTTATTAAGAGTCTGATTTGAAAATAAATTTCCCACAGAACAGAAACACTGTTTCTGAAACACATTTCATCCATTCATTCCTCCACAAATTATTATTGAGCACCTGTTATGTGCTAAGCATGATACTAGGCCCTGGGAACATAACTGTGAACAACAAAAAAATGTGGAAGTCTAGTGTGGAAGTCAGCTATTTATACAACCATTCTAACAGGCACTGCATCAAACATTGAATGGGCTTTTATTCCTGAGCCCAAGAAGCTCACAGACAATGGTAGAGTCATTCAGATAGGAATTTAATAGTAGCACACTGTGTTATATGAAGAGATAGGTAAAGGATACTGTGGGACATGGAAGAGAGGGTGGTGGAAATGGTCACTATGGAGAAAAGATGATGATACAAGGTTATAGGCCAAATTCCTAACCCTAGGACACAGACAGGTAGTTTCAAGTAATTATACTAATCCTTACCAGTACTCACAAGGATAAGGCCCTTAAAACTCTCTAGGGTTCATAAAATATTTGTGACCTGGTGGGTATTTTGAAACTGTCCTCAAATACTACAGTACTGAAAGCTTTATATGGTATTGATACAAAATAATTTAACTAAATGTCAGCTCAGTACCTCCTAGCCCAGATCAGGTAGCTGAATAGGAATCTATGTTCTAAGTAGGAAAGCCAGAGACTGCTTTAAGGAACTGCTGATAACTCGTTCCCTGTAGCTGGGTAAACATGTGACATTAAATTTCTCTAGCCCAAAGATCTCTTACCTGTAATCTAGGTTAATGGATATGATAATTTCTACATTTTGAGATGATCCAGAAACAGACCAAGTATTCATGAGATCCTGAGTGTTCTTGTTACCCTGGTAGCACTAACATACACTTCTAGATGTATCTTCAAGTCAGGCATTGCATTTGAAATACATGAGACTGGGCATTACATCTTGGGATATCCGTTGACTTATCCAATGAATTAATAACATTATTTGCACTACCAATGAATAAACTTATTGAATAGAAAGTACAAGCAAAACCATGTTTTTGGTGGGGCTGGCTGAGATCTCCATCTGATGGATATGGATAAAGAAAAACAATAAGAAAAACAACACAGTTGACCTTTGGACAACATGAGGGTTAGGGCAGCTAACACCCCACACAGTTAAAAATCCGCGTCTAACTTTTGACTCCCTCAAGACTTAACTACTAAAAACCTACTGTTGACCAGAAGCCTTACCCATAACATAAATAGCCGATTGACACATAATTGGTATGTTATAGGCATTACATACTGTATTCTTACAGTAAAGTAGGCTAGAGAAAAGAAAATGTTCTTAAGAAAATCATAAGGAAGAGAAAATATATGTACTATTTATTAAGTGGAATTGGATCATCATAAAGGTCCTCATCCTCATCTTCATGCTGAGTAGGCTGAGGAGGAGGATAAAGAGAAGGATCTGATCTTGTTGTCTCAGTGGTAGCAGAGGCAGAAGAAAATCTGCACGTAAGTGGATATATGCAGGTCAGACCCCTGTTGTTCAAGTGCCAACTGTATGTAGAAGCAGAACCCAAATAGCCTAAGGTTGGCATTATTAATTAGCAGAAGTTATTAGTAACCAGGTGATAAGGTTGAATTTTCTCTGGGGTAAGGAATTGTTTCTAATCCTAACAATGCGATGTTATTTAGAGTCTTTAACAATTCTGGCTGAAGCCAACATATTAACACTAACTCTGCCTTTCACATTACTTTTCCAGTCCAGCCTTTCCAAATAAATCAAGACATTTGTTGATTAACCTCAGCATAAATTTTCAGTTATTTTTGGTGTACTAGGTGTAATAGCCTACTCAAGTCACACAGGATTAAGTAAAGCGAAGGCAATAATGCCACCTTTGAACACACCAAAAGGGTTAATGAAGGACCAGCCAGACAGTTGAAGAGCTTACAGAGTGAGCCAAGAGAGAGAATGTAAGAGTGAATACAATGGCATTAGTTGAATAGTCTACAGAGATTTGGGGCTCTAAGGGCTGGACCCTGCTGTAGCAGGACCTACCAAAAAGATGTTCAGAGCAATTATTGCCCAATATAGACTGGAATATTCTGCTGACTTTTTAAGCAGAGGAAGGTCAGACCCATCTGTTCCATCCTATGGAGCAATTTTGGAGTTAGGAAGTGTCTGTCCTTATTGTCCAGCTCCTTTAGTAAGAGATCCTCCTACTGAACAGCAGCAATCATGCCAGAAAGACCTAATTTCTTCTGAGTTTTGAGCTAGTTTTCTCTTTTGGCTGCCTTCTCATGAGCCTCGGGAATACGGATAAATGAAAAAGTGTACTTTTCGTTCTCAAAAGCCAATAAATGTAAACCTCTAACAGCCACACCAAACATTTTGTCTAGTACAAAAATGAATCTGGACATTTTACAATCACATCCATGAAATGGGAAGAGCATCACCTGCCCCTCTCAGCTCAGGTGCTGTATGAGAACTGCAGCCATCGTGCAGGGCACGGTTTTCTCTGAGCACAAGCTCTCTGAAGGCTGGTGGGATCCCTCCCACCACCGCACAAATCTCTGTTGCCAAGTAATGCCAATGAACTTCAAAAATCTAGAGCAAGTGTAGTTCAGTACATTTTTTAAAATTCAAATTCATTACCATAAAAATGAGCCACTTCTCTGTCGCAGCTTGCAATTCTCTCTGACATTCAATTGACTGATCAGCAGACCTGTGCTTTATAGTAGGAGACTTTTTGCATCCCCCTTTGATCTGATTTCCCTCTATTTAATAGACAATTATAGGCTCTTTAAATCCCAAAGGTTCAGAGACAGCAAATAATTACCAGTAGTAATTTTAGAATAAAGTCAATCTAAATGAGTTCAGTTAAATTATGCAATACTAAGTAGTGGCTTTTTTTATTTTAAACAAGGACAGCTAACCAAAACCCCAAACAATCGTTATGCTGCCTCAAATTTTTCCTGACAGCTGCCTGTTAAACTTCTGACCTGTTAGTAAAAATCTGCACACCATCTACCAAAGGGATACACACATGATTGCAAACTTCTGTTCTAAGGACATTAAATAAATTATTTCTTTAAGATCATATGGCAGATCTATAATTAATTAAACCCACCATGATATTACGGCAAAATAATTTAGCTTTTCTAAAAAGGTAAATGTAATTTGCCGATCTGGTATTTGGAAGAATGCTTTGCCCAAAATCAATTCTTTTAGTTTCTAGAGAACAGAAACTAGAGGCAATCTCATTTTAATTATATCTCTTTATTGCTAACAAAGGAATGATTTATGCAATTAAATTAACTGGCTAGAAAATTATTCTCAGCTGGGCTGTCCTAATTCTTTGCTTTCTGAATTGCAGGCTCTTATACTTTCCTATGTAGATTAATTTTTCTGATATGCAAACAATGCCTCCTGTGTTCGTCTTTTCCTTTTTTTTTTTAATTCAAAAGTCTCCTTTTCTTCTTGCCAATGACATGAGTAATATTTGTTGAACTGTTGGGCTTTGACTAGTTTTTTTTCTTTTTAATGTTGAAAAGATGAAAAAGATCTTTTTTTCCCAGTCTCATTATTCCAGAACAGAGCAAGAGTTGAGGGTTTCTTATCTGTGGTACTGGCACAGCCGCAGGAACATGGAAAAATTGTAAAAATGTCACACGCTGCAAAATTTGAAAGCAGTTTTAGCAGCTCCAAAAGTTGTAAATTAGCAAATGCTTTTAGGGTCATCTTTCCTCACTGCTTCCCTCTGTCTCTGCCTTCTCTACACCTCTCTACCCACATCCTAGTCCCTCTCTGTCTGTCCCCATTATTTTTTACAAAATGCAACCAGGTAAATAATGCATTACAATATCAGCAGTTACAAGTCAACATTTATAGAGTGGCCTCAGTGAGCAGAACACTGAATGAGATTGGGTGGGAGTTAGGGTTACAAAATAATTCAAACATACTCCTCTGTCTGTAAATAATTGATGATACAGGAGTCAATTTTTGGTACACATTCTTATGAAACAAGATTCATTTCTGTATTCATGAATTCAAGATAGAATGATGACATTATTTGGGGACTGACGGCATTATTTAGGGCCTAAATTAATTTGGGTTATTTTCAAATATTCTATATATGTTGTTACTCATTCTTTTTAAGATAGGATGAGGTAAGGAGCTGCAAAATAAGCAGGCTGGCAAATGTTAAGACAATGTTAAGAAAATGACAGTAAGAGATCAGGTGTACTTTTCTTTTCAAAATTGAAAATAGTAGCATGCTTCTCTGTGCATTCACCTTTACTTACTAGTCCAGGAATGGCAACCTTCCTTTGTAAAGGGCTAGATAGCAAATATATTTGGACTTATGGTCCATATGGTTTCTCTCATAGCTACTGAACTCTGCTGTTATAGCAGGATAGCAGCCACAGACAAAATGTAAGCAAATGATCATAGCTGCGTTTCAATAAAGCTTTATTTACAAAGTAGATAGTGGGCTAGTTTGACACATGGGCTGTGGTTTGCAAACACCTGCACTAGCCCCTAGCAACTGCTTTTTGCTTTGTCTGAGGAAAAGAGCCCTATCTATTTCAAAAATCAAAATCAGCAGGGCACAGTGGCTCACACCTGTAATCCTGGCACTTTGGGAGGCTGAGGCAGGAGGATCACTTGAGCGCAAGAATTTGAGAACAGCCTGGGCAATATAGTGAGACACTGTCTCTACAAAGAAAAAAAAAATAGGTGGATGTGGTTGTACATGCCTATAGTCCCAGCTGCTCAGTTGGCTGTGGGAGGATTGCTTGAGCCCAAGAGGTCCAGGCTGAAGTGAGCTGTGATTGTGCCATTGCACTCCAGCATGAGTGACAGAGCAAGACCTTGTCTCAAAAAAAAAAAAAATAAAAAAGCATTAAGTGGGCCCTAATATGTACAAGGCATGGTGCTAGGCCCTCAATCATGAATAACAGACAGTTTGCCTTCCAGAACCTCACGCTCTAGTAGATTAAACTTTTTAATGATTTAATGGTTTTCATGCATTAAACAGTTAATATTCAGTGGAATAAGTACTATGAGGAAAGTTGGTTTTTTTGTTTTTAAGTGCTGTGGGAGAAGAAAGAAAAAAGACAAACCACAAATAGAAGACATTTGCAAAGCATACAGCTGATAAAGGATAGTATCCAGAATGTAAAAATATATATCTTTGAAAGCAGTAAGGAAAAAAATAAGCAACCCAGTAGAAAAATGATCAGAAAATAAATAAATAAAAGGGGCAGTTCACCAATGAGGAAATGTAAATGGCCAATAAACATATAAAAAGATGTTTACCCTCACTATTAAACAAACAAAAAGGAAACCTGCAGAGCAGTATCATTTCACATCCATCACACTGGCAAACATTAAGAAGCCTGTAGTCCCAGCTACTCGGGAGGCTGAGGCGGGAGAATGGCATGAACCCAGGAGGCAGAGCTTTCAGTGAGCTGAGATCCGGCCACTGCACTCCAGCCTGGGCGACAGAGCGAGACTCCTCTCAAAAAAAAAAAAAAAAAAAAAAAGAAGTCTGATTATTCCAGCGATGACAAAGATAGGAAGTAACTTAGTGCTGCTAATGTAAAATTTGGCAGACTACTTTGGGGACCCCATAATTCTACTCTTTGTTATATATCTCAAAGAAACTTTACCATGTATGTGCAAAAATAAAAATAAATGTTAACAAATTTTCATAGTGCACAACATGTTTATAATAGCAAGAAAAAAAAGAAAGATAAAAAGCAATCTAAACATCTTTCAAGAGAAGTATGTGGCATAGCCATGCACTGAAATACCATTCAGAAGTAAGAAATGAGACAGGATGAGCTACACATATAAATAGGAAAATTGGTCACAAATATAATGCTTATTTATTCAAGAAATACTTGAGTTCCTCCTATATGTCAGCCACTTTTCTAGGTTCTCTGGATATAGCAGTGAACAAAACAAAGTCCTCACTCTTAACTTGCTCCCATTAAGCAAAAACAGCAAGTTGTAGAATGTATAAAGCAAATCATTCAAAGTTTAAAACACACAAACAATACTATATATGGGTAGAGTTACTTCACAGTGTCAGTAAAATTCTAAAAAAAATTCATGGGAATAATAAATTTATATTTCAGGATACTGGTTACCTGAGAGCAGTGAAGGGGCTTGTAATTGTGGAGGGCTATAGAAAGGGCTTCTGTTGCAATGCTAATGTTTTCTTCTTTAAGTTAGGTAATAGCACATAGATGTTTATCATTATTCACAATGTGGTAGTCTTGTATAATTCTGGAATAATTCTGGAATATACCTATCTTAAAAGAAAACAGAAATGTTTTCAAAACCAATCATTATGTAAAGGTTTTGATTATTAAATGTTTCAATCAATTTTTTTTAATTCAAAATTAACAGTCCCTTTGATATTCTGAAGATTTACTTCCAGAATAGGAATATTTGACTAGCTAATGATAGATGAAGTACATAATGGGTTTTTATTCCATTGAAAAGAGTGTTGGTTATTGTGGCTTGGTAGAGTATCAATTGATGTGTAGACTTCACTTCTGTTGTATCTGAATTTCTGGACTGAGACCCCATGTCAGATGTCTATCATTTCTTAGAAATTTCCTTTTAACCAGGAAAAAAAAAGGATGGGGACCTCAGGGAAAATAAAAATGAGGAATAATTTTAGCTAGAAGAGTTAGGGAAAACGTCACAATGGGCAATTAAAGGTCTGGACCTTAATTCCTAACCCTCTTTCACTGCAGCAATGATACCGGCAAAAGAGTTAACTTTCCTCCCAAAAGTGACTGCCGATCACCTATTATGAAGACTTTCAGGCAACACGCCCCCCGGGGTTGATGGAAGCAGGGCTGACTTGGAAGGCCTAGCTTATTCTGCAGTCACTTTTGGGAGGAAAGTTAACTCTTTTGGACGTAGTTTTTACCTGTCAAATCACTGGAACTAGTGTAAAATAGACTGGTCTTGAGTCCTCAAAGAAAAATTGCAATGAACAGACATACATAGTGCAAGGAAGTTGGTGGTAAATCTCAGACTGCTACAATAGAAATGACAGTGAGAAAAGATTCATGTTTGTCTTTCTTACATAGGAGTCTGAGCAAAAGAGCTAAATTGGTCTTCCCCAAATTTTCAGATTAAATCTCTAGAATTGCACCTGGCTTGTAGAGTTTAGGATATGGGTCCCTGAATTCTGGAAAAGTGACTAATAAATGTCTGATTTCTTTTATTAAAAGTTGGAAGGTGGTCAGATCCTATTTGGAAGCAAGCAACTCATGATATTGTTCTAATATATGTTGAACTCAATAAGGAAACATTTGATGAAAAAAAATATAGGTCCAGTTTAAAGAGGACTTGAATGCCAACTAAGTAGTTCAGACTTGAACTAATGAGGTCATTGGCAGTCGTTTTAGGTTTTTGGGCAAGTGAATCAACTGGTTGCCACTAAGAACCTCTTTGAGCCAAAGTTTCCCATCTGTTTCACAGGAGATAATGAGTGCCTCATCTACTAAGTCGTGCTGTGATCACATTAGGCAAGTGTAACGTTCCAGTCAAGAAAAAGGTACATTGTAAGAGATGCACTAGCGTATTGAGAAGATATATTCAGCAGTGTGAGTAGACCAGTCAAAGGAATAATTCCCTAATTTTATATTACCTTAAAATATTGTCTACATGCTGGTGGTAAGGGTATAGAAGTCCCAGTCTCCAGTACAGGGATTGGGAAGTGTGGTAGCCAACTCTACAAGGTGGCTCCCAAAGAGCTCTGCCTCTTGGTATTTATGCTTTTATGAAGTTCCCCAAAACATACACATTGTACCATAGTTGGTCTATGTGAAGAGTAGAACATGGCAGAAGTGATGGTATGTCATTCCCAAGATTAGGTTATAAAAGACATTGTGTCTTCTATCTTGGTTGCACTCTCTCTCTCTCTGCTATCTCTATCTGCAATCATTTGCTTTAGGGAAAGCCAGCTACCATATCAAATAGCTGTTTGAAGCCTGTATGGTGAGGAACTGAGGCCCCTTGCCAGAAGTCATTGGATTAAGCCATCTCGGAAGCAGATCTTCTATCCCTAACCAACACTTCAGATGACTGCAGCCCTGAAGGCCAGATTAACTGCAACCTCATGAAAGTACCTAAGCCAGGACTAGCCAGCCAAGCTACTTCTATATTCCTTGACCCTCAGAAATTGTGTGAGATAATAAACTTTTTGTTTTAAGCTACTAAGAGTTGGAGTAATTTGTTACACAGCAATAGATACAGGGATTTTGGCCAAAAGAAGGACTAATATACCTGGACGAAGAGAGAGTCATTAAGAGTTTACTTTGTCCATGGATAATTCTTGAGAGCAGGAATTCTCTTTTTCACCTTGGCTTTTTCCAACACACTCAGATTGGGCCTGTGTGTAGTGCACTCTTAGAAATATCTATTGAGTTATTGAGGGAAGAAGACCAGGCCTAAATACAGTGAAAGTAAAAGAAGCCTAACCATGGGTATAAGAGGAAGGTTGGGCCAAATAGGAGCTTCATGTAGAGCACATGTCCAGAGAGATCAACCATCCTGGTTTGCCTTGAATGAAGGGTTACCTTAAATGTGGGTTATTTAGTGCTAAAACTGGGATAGTCCTTAAATGTGGGTTATTTAGTGCTAAAACTGGGATAGTAAGAGGACAAAAGGAACTCATCTAAGAAAAACAGAGAAAGTTCAAGGGATACACTAACAAAAGACAGCCTATTATTTCTTTGAATATGGTAGGGTTTCTTCATGCATTTGTTCAGCACATATAATTTTGATTCTATTACATGCTAAGTTCTGTAGGTACAAAATGAATTATAATCTCTGGCTTGAAAGAGCACGGATATAGAGTTGTCCTGATTATATAAGAATAAATTTGCCCTCCCTGCTAAAATGCAATTCCTCTCTAAAAACTTTTGAGAAGATATTGTTTCTGTAACTCTTTTTTTTCTACAAATCTAGTTTTAAATGATGGTTGTAAATTTCTCAGTACTTTGAGTCCTTTCTCCTTTGATGGGTGATACAACTGCTAGCAAAAAATGAACATTAGTATTCTAATGGGTGCCATGTGATTTTTTTTCTTCCGGGTAGAGTCTATCTCTTTCAAACAGTAAAAGCTCACATAACACCTGTTGCAGTCATTTTTGTCGCTTTAATTTCTTCGGTTTTACTAGCAAAAATGGCCATTTCCAAAGAGTGCCAAGTAGTTTACATTTATTATCTGATTTAGTCCTTACAACAGTCTTGTGAAGTAAAGACTACTAAACTCCTCAATTTGAAAATAAGGAGCCTAAGCCTCAATGCCATTTTGTTTCATGCCCCAGTTTACAAAGCTGGTAAGTTGCAAACATGGAATTCAAATGTTTGTCTCTCAAAAATCCACATTCTGAACCACTGTACTAAATACCTCCACATAATAATTGCTAACATATGTAATGTGCTTGACCATGCACTGGGTGCTGTGCCAAGCATTTTACATCTCTCATCACCTCAGTCTTGAAGGGTAGAGAACTTGGTGATGTAAAGGTAGAATCAATGACGAGAAGCAGGAAGGCTATTCAAAGTGTGGTTTGTGGTCCAGCAACCTCAGCGTCTCCTAGGAGATTTTTAGAAATGCAGGATCACAGGCTCCACTCCAACTTACTGAATCAGACTCTTTGTTTTAACAGGATTTCCAGGTGACTTGTAAGCACATCAAAGGGTAAGAAGCATCGCTATGGAAGACCTGCGAAGAATCTGACCCCAGTTGTGGTTAGATTTCTCTAATGCAGTGCTTCTCTAAATGTTGATCCCTGAACCAACAGCATCAGTTTCACCTGGGAACTTGATTGAAATGCAAATTAGAGTCCCACCCTAGACCTACAGAATCAGAAACTCTGGGGCAATAATCCGTTTTACTCCTCCAGGTGATTCTGATAAATCCTGAGGTTTGAAAATCCTCTTTCTAATGTCCTGCAATCTTTACACCTATGCTCAAACAGAAAAGAGGAGTTAGCAGTGACACCCAGTGGAGCCAAGCGAAATTTGCAACTTTTAAAAACGAGCATACCTGGTTCTTTTTTACCCTGGTAGGATAAAACTGTCATGATCCTTGTTCTTTGCACTAAAAATACAAGGCTGACTTCTTTTCCTGAAAACTCCTTGCTTTAGGGTCTCATTCTCATTTTGTATATGCAGATATATTCTTTAATTCAGCAAATATTCATTCACCACTAACTAGGTATAAAGAATTATGGCAGAAGTAGTGCAGAAGATATAAACCATACCAAATTGGCCCCAGAGCAGTCTAACAGCATCACCTACCATTTGAGTGTTTGAGGTGTGGCAGGCACTTTGCTAATTGTTTTCCAGAATTCACTCAGTATTTTCATGCTTGAGATACACATTTGACCATTGAACAACATAGGGTCGAACTTCACAGGACCATTTATATGTGGATCTTTTTCAATAAAAGTTACTCCTAGATTGCCTGCCTCCCCTTTCACCCCATCCACCTCTTCTGCCTCTGCCTCCCCTGAAACAGCCATACCAACCCCTCATCTTCCTCCTCTTCCTCAGCCTACTCAACATGAAAACGAGGATGAAGACCTTTGTGACGATCCAGTTCCACTTAATAGTAAATGTATTTTCTCTTCCTTATGATTTTTTAACATTTTCAGTTCTCTAGCTTTATTATAAGAATACACTATATGATACATATAACATATGGAATATGTATTACTTAACTGTTTACATTATTGGTAAGTCAACAGTAGGTTTTTAGTAATTTTCGGGGAAGTCAAGAGTTATACGTGGATTTCCACTGTGAGGAGGGTTGGTGCCCCTATCAGTCACATTGTTCAGCACTCAACTGTATTTGTTATTCTCGTATTTGTTATACTAGAAGTAGTGTGAGGACTTATTCTAGTTTATGCTGTTAGTCACACAGCAGTTCTTAAAATAATCTCCAAGGATTATTCTTATTAGAATCATTTACAATGTTTGTTTCATATGTAGAACCCCAGAAACCCACCAAATCAAATCTCTCGGGGGTGTGGCATATTTAGCAAGTTTCCCAGGAAAATTTTACACACACTACAGTTTGAGAACTGCCATACCACACTATATGGTCTCCATCAAAATACTGTGCTTCAAAGTATTATGCGTTAGCATCAAAGATTTGTAGAGCAGTGAGGAGAGATGATCAAGTTTGTATTTTAGAAAGTTCTATGTCATGGCAGTAAGAATGGATTAGAGGTTGGTGGTGGTAGGAACTTACTTTATAGGATTACCAGAAGGAAAGAATGTTACACAGAGAATCCCAGGTGATATTCTAGTTTCATTTCCTAAGAGACTTGCTTGTGGTATGAAATCTCAAATTCTTGTCTCAGAAAAATTCAATTTTAAGAGTTACACGGAATCTGAACTAGAAATCCTGAACCAATTACTAAGAGGATGATTTAGACCAAAATATATATACACACACACACACACACGTAATCTTTAAAAGATTACATATGTGTATCTTTAAATTACATATGTGTGTGTGTGTGTGTATATATATAGAGAGAGAGAAAGAGAGAGAGAGATGGAGTTTCACTCTGTAGCCCAGGCTGGAGTGCAGTGGCATGATCTCGGCTCACTGCAACCTCTGCCTCCCGGGTTCAGGCGATTCTGCTGCCTCAGCTTCCTGAGTAGCTGGGACTACAGACGCATGCCACCATGCCTAGCTAATTTTTTGTATTTTTAGTAGAGACGGGGTTTCACCATGTTAGCCAGGATGGTCTCGATCTCCTGACCTCATGATCCACCCGCCTCGGCCTCCCAAAGTGCTGAGATTATAGGCATGAGCCACCGCACCTGGCCAAACTAATTTTTAAATGATAATAAACATAAGGTCAGAATTGCAGCCTTGAGATGAGTCATCCTTTTAGCAAAATTTTAAAATAATCTTAGGATATGATTTAGAACCTATTTCAACTTTAAACAGACTATCTCTAAATTCTGACACACTTGTTTTTTGCACTGTTACTATAATTTAAAAATTTTCAGCTTTTAAGTTTCAAACCTTAAAATCCACAGCTATTTTAGCATTGGTTATGCAAGTTATGTTATGCCCCCTGGTGGCAATATGGAGAGGAAGATGAGAAGCATATTTCAATCAAAGGGAGAGAGTGCCAACTTAATTCAAATAAGTGGCAGGCCCAGAATTTGAAATGGAATTTCATATAAAACTTTTCTGGTCTTACTAAAAATAGGAAACATCCCGTTAAACTAAAATCAGATGTATTAACTTCAGCCTGCAAGGTGCATATTTCAATTTCCCTTGCTTTGTCATAAAATGGATTAGCTCCTTGAAATATGTCAGTTGAACTTGAAATTAAATATTTGCTCTACATATAGCTAAGTACCTGAACTCATAAATGATAACTAAAGTCTGTGTCTGCACAGTATTTCCTTTAAGATCAGGCTTCACCACATGCCACATACCATGAGGCCACTTGCTTCTGCAGAGTATTGATTTTCCCACATTAATAAACTTTAAAAGATTACATGGTCCAAGCAGTCATTTTCAAGAAGGTGCTGGGGAAAATCCTAAATTTACTCAGTTATTCTTTAGTCAAAACAGCCAAATGTGGATTATACTGAAGACCTCTTAAATAAGGCTTTTTACCTCTTTGGGGGCAAAAATAGAAAGTGAAAATATCAAACTGCTGAAATACATGTCGTTACTCGGCATAAAAATATGCCTAAAAGATAACGTTTCTTGCTGGGATAAGATACACCTGGCCTCAAGGTTCTATGCTTTGGTCATAGGAGAGAGATGGCTATTCCTTAAGTAAACATTCAAGTGACTACCAGGTGCTTGGTTCCATGCTAGAGGAGAAATACTAAAACAGATGAGTCACTGACCTTAAAAAACATGAAGTCCAGCAAGGTGTAACATGTGTAAAAAGAATACAATGATACAGATTACAGTAAAAATAAAAGGAAAAAGGAAAAGCTGACAGTTAAAAAAAGTATTAGATTTGGCCAGGCACGGTGGCTCACGCCTGTAATCCCAGCACTTTGGGAGGCCAAGGCAGGCGAATCACTTGAAGTCAGGAGTTCAAGTTCAGCCTGGCCAACATGGCAAAACCCTGTCTCTACGAGAAATACAAAAATAAGCTGGGTGGGATGGCGTGTGCCTGTAGTCCCAGCTACTCGGGAGGCTGAGGCACGAGGATCATTTGAACCTAGGAGGCAAAGGCTGCAGTGAGCCGAGATTGTGCCACTGCACTCCAGCCTGGGTGACAGAGCAAGACCCTATCTCTCTCTCACACACACACACAAGTCTTAGACTTGAAAAACAAGTATTTTCCAGTTGAACAAAGGAAAGACATTATAAACTATGGCAAAAAACAAAACAAAACAAACAAAAAAACCCAAAAAACCACCACGTGTAAACACATTAAGTGTGAAGTACTGTGAATGCCAAATAGCTCAGTATTGCTCAAGGACAAAGTTCAAGTGAGAAGTGACAAGAGAAAAGGTGAGAAAGTCTAGATTATGAAGGGTTTTCAAATTCCTGCAGGTTTACTTTATCCTATAAGGGAATGCTCCTAAGCAAAATAATTATCGTTCTGTTTACTAAGTAGTTAGGTCCAGAAAACTTAATCAGCATTTATGTCCTAACAATGTTTTAAAATAAAGCACAAACTGAAAGAATATTTTTATTATTTTTACTCTTAACCCGTTACTAATTGGCTATCTGTGCCTATTGGGCACCGTACTACTACTCGAACCTTGGAATCAGAATGAACATCGTTATCTTCATTTCCTATTCTATGATTCTAATGTGATACTTGCTTACCTCCTCAAATTCCAAACCCAGCTCCACAAAGATACTGTGTCCAGAACTGGTGGGTTCTTGGTCTCACTGACTTCAAGAATGAAGCCACGGACCCTCGTGGTGTTATAGTTCTTAAAGATGGTGTGTCCGGAGTTTGTTCCTTCAGACGTTCAGATGTGTCTGGAGCTTCTTCCTTCTGGTGGGTTCGTGGTCTCGCTGTCAGGAGTGAAGCGGCAGACCTTCGTGGTGAGTGTTACAGCTGTAAAAGGCAGCGCGTCTGGAGCTGTTCGCTCCTCCCGGTGGGTTTGTGGTCTCGCTGGCTTCAGGAGTGAAAGTGCAGACCTTCCCGATAAGTGTTACAGCTCATAAAAGCAGCGTGGACCCAAAGAGTGAGCGGCAACAAGAGTTACTGCAAACAGCAAAAAAAAAACCAACTTTTCACAGAGCCGAAAAAGACCCCAGCAGGTGGTTGCTGCCTGGCTCCGGCAGCCTGCTTTTATTCCCTTGTCTGACTCCACCCACATCCTGCTGATTGGTCTATTTTACAGAGAGCTGATTGGCCCATTTTGACAGAGTGCTGATTGGTGCGTTTACAATCCTTGAGCTAGACACAGAGTACTAGAGGGAAAAGTTCTCCAAGTCCTCGCTAGGTTAGTTAGACACAGAGTTAGCTAGATACAGAGTACCAATTGGTGTATTCACAAACCCTGAGCCAGACACAGAGTGCTGATTGGTGTATTTACAAATCCTGAGCTAGACACAGAGTGCTGATTGGTGCACATACAATCCTCCGGCTAGATATAAAAGTTCTCCAAGTCCCCAGTCGGTTCAGGAGCCCAGCTGGCTTCACCCAGTGGATCCTGCCCCAGGGCTGCAGGTGGAGCTTCCCGCCAGTCCGGAGCTGCACCTGCACTCCTCAGCCCTTGGGCTGTGGATGGGACCGGGCGCCACAGAGCAGGGAGCCGCGCCCTTCTCGGGGAGGCTCAGGCCGCGTGGGACCCCACCGCAGGGGGAGGAGCTCAGACATGGTGGGCTGCAGGTCCCGAGCCCTGCCCCGCCCGGAGGCAGCTAAGGCCCAGCGAGAATTTGAGTAATTTGAGTGCGGCGCCGGCGGGCGGCACTGCTGGGGGACCCGGTGCAACCTCCGCAGCTGCTGGCCAGGGTGCTAAGCCCCTCACTGCCCTGGGCCGGCGGCGCCAGCCGGCCGCTCCATGTGCCGGGCCCGCCCAGCCAGCGCCCGCGCACGCCGGAACTCGCACTGGCCCGCGAGCCGAGCGCTGTGTGCAGCCCTGGTTCAGACGCAGGCCTCTCCCTCCACACCTCCCTACAAGCAGAGGAAGGCAGCTTCGGCCTCAGCCCGCCCAGAGTGGGGCTCCCAGGATGCCATGGCAGGCTGAAGGGCTCCTCAAGCACCGCCAGAGTGGACGCTGAGGCCGAGGAGGCGCTGAGAGGGCTGCTAGCACATTGTCACCTCTCAATATGATGTCATTGAAAGAAATGTAGCATGCTTTAACATTGTAATTTTGAATGACCTTGAACTAGTAGTTTGTGACGGCATCCCACAAATATCAAATATGTTGTTTCTTTTGGAAATTTAAAATATTCTATGATTCCCCTGTGAGTTCACTAATATACCCTGGCAGGACAATTTGAAAAGCTAAAAAACTGCACAGATCACAGACACTATCTAATTTGCATGACGGAATACTCGAATGCCTTTATAGAAATGGGTTGGAGACTGAGAGCCTGGTAAGATTATTGTCAGTACAGTAATGATGAGGATGCAACTTGCAACGTAAGCAAAGGAGATGTGAAAGGGAGATTTGGGTACATTAATCTGTAGTTCTTGCTAACTAAATGGATATAAGGGAGTGAGGTGTAGTAGCATAAGAAAGTGGATGAGTCCCTTTCCCAACATGGCACAAGTGTAGCTAGTGATACTAGTAACCATAATATGTTTTTAAATATTTGATAATCATATTTCAATCTAATTGGTTTCCCTTTTTATCCTGTATTTTATATCATGTATTAAACCCATTATTCTGAAAGGGTCCATTATTAAGCTTCATCAGAATGCCAATAAGTTAAATACCCCTACTGGCCATTGGATATGCAAGTCTGAAAATCAGGAGATATGATAAAAGAAACATAAATGTAGTTAAGTTTACAGGTGTTTAACTTGTGCTGGAAGCTGTGGGTATAGATAAAAATTTTCAAGGAGGAATATAGAGGTTACAATAAGGAGAGGCAAGGGTGGAAGCACAGAGAACAGAAACACAAGAGGTGAAAACAGAACGAGGCTCTAGGGTGGAAAAATTAACAGGGAATTAAGAGAACCAACAGAGAGGTGTTACTGAGACAAAATGAAAAAAGCACTGGATAGGTAGAATTTGAGGAAAGCTTAAAAAGTATGCATGAAATTTTGGTAACTAGGAATTTTTTGGTGACCTTAGAAAGTTCAGAAGATTAGCATGGATAGAAATAACATTTCTGTGATAAACAAGGAATGAAACTAATTCACAAGTATAGATTAGGTTTTCTAGAAATCTGGTTGTGAAAAAAGGTGCAGTAGTTAAAGGTGGAGATAGGTCCAAGGGGTCAAACTTTTTAAAATACAAGAGATATTTGGTGATGTTTATACCTGTTACCTTGCCTTAGAGGCAGCCCTTTCTCTGAAGGAAAACTCATGAATATTTAAAGAGCAGCTAGGAAGGGAAAAGGCAATAGCTCAATTTTGTATCCCCATCTGTTCTTCCCTGCACACCCAGTTTTTGCTGCTCCTTCCACTCCAGGGCTTTCCCTTTCATTGAAAGCCTGGTCACTCCCTAAAATAACATTTTATTATCTCTGACAAACGAAAGTACCTAGAGCTTCCATGACCTTAAATACTAATAGATAAGAGCTATCGAGTGTTTACCATGTGCCAGGCACTGTTTTAGTCACTTTACACATATTAACTCATTTTTCTTGAAAAAAATGCCAGTCGCATCAATGAAGAAATTGACTACTAAACTCAAACTTTCTCTTTCAATTAACTACATTGGAAAGTGTGGTACATTGAAAACATTCTAGACTTCAATATCATACAGAGTAGAGTTCAAATTTTGCTTCAGCTATCTGATCTTTTAGGACCTTTATAATTACTTTATCTATGTAGTAATAAAAATATCTACTTAAGCAAAAAAATTGCTTAAGTAAGGATCAAATGATATCTCAACCACAATGCTGAGGGCAATGTGGACTCAATAATGCCACAACTCTCTATGTCAATAAACAAAACAACAGCCATTACAGTAACAGAAAACATATATATATATATATATATATATATATATATATATATATTTCAAAGGTAACTAGTTTTTACTCAAACTATTTACAACAAAGGGCAGAGTAGAGACATGAATGGCTGCACAAGTTATTTTAATTATAAATTAATAAAAGCCTACATTAAATTCATCTTATTAACTACTTATGAGAGTGTATAAAAACTGATGAAACCAACATTTTTTGGTACTTCTGTTACTTCCATTCGCTTCAACTTAACTATTCTTTCTAAATAGAAAATTAAAAGATGGCAAGCCATTTGTAAAAAGACATGTAATTTTGTTAATCAGGTTGACATTTTGAACATCTTCCTCTTCAGTTCAGCTGTCTTCTCATCTATCTTAGCATAAGAGTCCTCTGCTGCCTTTTCAATACCGTCGTGGTATTTCTCCAAAGCAGTTTTCAAGTTTAGAAATATTTCCTAGGTAGAAAATGAAACAGAATAATAATTATTCCATGCAACAACCTAAACTACAAATGAGTTATAAGAATTCCAAGTTTATGCATATTTATTAATATTTTAAAGCCTAAACTCCTATGCACACACATACAAATGTGCATGTCCATGTCTGCTTTGATTAAAAATTCATTCTATAAGCTCTACAAACACATCAAAAAAGTTTGCTACTTAAAGAACAAAGGAGAGACGTGAGACAAATGGTTAGGATTATAATATATTAAGAACAAACATATTTATAATTATCAAGGAAAAATTTACTTTAGAGCTTTCCATGTTAAACATGGAAAATAACTACATGACTGTAGATAACGATACTCTCTGCATTTGACCCTGATTATCATTTAAAAGGTATGCAAACAGATTTAATAAGCAATCTATAAGACTGAAAAATATATTAATACCTTTTAGAGCTGTTTGAATAAACTGATCAGATAGTTCAAGCCTATATGGATGTGCTAAGAATTTTAAAAAATAAAAAAACAATTTTTATAGATTAAATAAGAAGCAAATTAGCCTGTACACATTTTCTTCTATTTCATACTTGTCAAATATAATATTGATCCTCCTTTCATTATTTATTTCTCTTAGACAAAACAATTCTCAAACTATAATATACATAATACCACAAGAAATTGGTATTTTACAAGGTTACAGGATGTGTTTTGCCACTGAAATAAAATAGCCATCTTTTTCCAGTGGGGGAAGAAAAGCAGTATATGAATACAATGTTCTCAATTTTAAGTGTCTCTCCCACTAAATTTTTCTTAAGCCTATAATTTTGGCTACTATTTATCTTAGTTTAAATTCTAGCAGAGATACTATCTGAATAAATTACATAGATTATAATTTGATATAGTATAAATTCAGTGTTCCAAAAAAGAACACTATTTCCAGCAACTCTGCCACCTATGCAAGTTTGAGAGCTATTACTACAGATTAAGTGAATGTAAATATAGCTTAAGACTAAACATTCTCCAAAAATCCAAACATAGTTATTAAATCCTAACACAAAAATAGAAGAGTGTGTTTATATTTCTGAGATCTAAGCAGGTATCAAATTACTACAACTATGATAGAATATGAACCAATAGGAAAATAAATCAAAATTTTTGAAGGCTTTATTTCTTAAATCTTGTAGGAAAAATAAGGTGAATTAGTTGCTAGCTTGTGTGAATGCCATTATAAAAAAAAAAAAAAAAGCACATTCAGCAGCTATAAATCAATTTAATTTTCTAGTTCTATATGAGTATATGTTTATTCATTCCAAAAAAGAAAGCTGAATAAATTTGGTAGAAAGATATTACTTATGAGAAACTATCAAAACTAAGTGTGACTAAATTAAGATATACAATCTGTACATATCTGAACCAACCATTTCAAAATACCCAAAGGAATACTTTCCTTCTGAGAACAAATAACACTCTCAAGGAGGAGCAAAATCCTGCTGGTAGAGCCACAAGTGAATGAAACATTAAGGCCCAATTCCAGTGGCACAGGCACAGAGACAAAAACATTTGAAGTTCTAAGCCAACCCTCACAAGATGTTTAATGGTGACAGATCGTATCCCTGACAAATACTATGTATTTTAGCATTTTCAATTAAATTCTATATCCAAGTGGAATTTTATAATATTAATCCACCCTAATTCACATATAATAAGTCTTACTGTGATGGCCTCATTGAAGCTAAATATTTTTAAACTCAAAGGCTAGTTCTGTGCTGTCGAATATAGCCACCAGTAGACATATGTGGCTACTTAAATTTAATAAAAATTAATTTAATCAAATGAAATTAAAAATTCAGTTCCTCAGTTGCACCAGCCACACGTCAAGGACTCAACAGCTACATGTGCCTACTGGCTACAGTATTGAGCAATACAGAAGAACATTCTCATTACAGCAGAAAGTTCTGTTGGACAGTGTCAGTCTAGATAACTATCTCACTTTTCAAATCAGAAATATTTAAAACTATACACTATCCATGGAGTCTTATAGCCAGTGTAGCCATTTATCACATACGTATAAATTAACCCAATATATTATTGGGTACTTTGTATAAGTAGCACTGTAAATAGTACAATAGTACAATGAAAGACGCCAGTTATGCTTTCTTCCCTAAATGAACATATAACCAGAACAGACTGGATATTGAGCACCTGAAATATACCTAGTGCAAATAAAGAACAAAAACTTCTTATTTTATTTCATTGTAATTAATTTAAATGTAAATGTAAATAGCCACATATTACTAATAGCTGTCCACTGGACAGCACAGATCCAGATTATTTGAAATAGACTGAGAGTGCTATAGTATTTGAGAGAGGAGAGAAAGATACTTCAAAGAAGTAAAAGAAAGTTATGTGGAAGACATAATTTCTACTGGGCCTTAAATAATGGAAATGATTAGCTTAGACAGACAATTTTAAAAGTCCTAAGGTGGAAATCATTCCTGCCTTGTTCACAACTTACTCTCCGAATCCAGTGTGAAGCCTGACACCTAGCAGATACATTGGCCATTTGTTGAAATACTGACTGGGTGAATGAATGAACTGAAGGAAAATGGCCCTTGTTTTGAACAAGAAAGTGTAGTATTGAGAATAATATTTTAGCAGGATAAATGTGGTAGTACTTAGTATTCAAGGCATATTTGATGCAGAAGAATCTAAAATCAAAGAAACTTGGCAAATGTTGCTGTAATCCATGACTACTACAAAATTATGTGATAGATGTATAATAGTAAGAGCGCTATATGTATGAAGGGCTATGTACATGTATGAAGAGTACCACCATGTAAAAGCAATCATGAAATTAACTTGGTGATTATCTGGATGTCAGGATTATCTAAAGCAAGTCCAAAATTTCAATGTTTTGTGATAGAAAATGATGCCATTGAGAAATACAAAGAAATTTATGAAGAAGTTGAGCAAAAGAGAGAAAAAGAAAAGGGAAAGACAGAAAGTGAAGAAGAGGTCAGATGTGGGAAAATGTTGAATGTAATTTTAAAATATTATTTTTGTTGTGAGTGGCCAGAACAAGAAACAAAGATTTTTGAAAGCTATTTTTCCAAATGAAGATAATAATTAAAACTAGAAGAGATAAATTATCTATGGGAAAGAACATTTAATGAAAAAAGACTATGATGATCACAAAATGCAACAGAACTGCACAAAGAACAATTTGGCAATCATAATATATCCTTTTTTCTTTTTCAAGGATGATTATAAAGTAAGTTAAGGAGAGTTCTTTGACACAAAGTATTTGATTTTACCAAAGTATTTAGAGATCTTCTCATTTGTGTAACAAATAGATATCACAATGTAGCCTGAATCAAGGTAGGTAAGAACAACTTAGCAAGTTGAACAATTGTACCCACAGTTTTGATCAATAGTTCTATGCCTCTAGGATGAAAAAATTGCAATGCAGCAAAGGACCTTGTTCTAGTAAACATTTTTATTTTGAAGAAAAATGCATGCAGATCAAATCTGAGGTGACATTAAGCAATGAGAAATAGTTACGGTGGAAGATAGAATGATAGATTTAAACTAACCTTGACATTTTGAAATCTAGGTTGAAATAAATAAAATAAAACCTAAAATAGTAAAATTCTGAATTAACAGTAACAGTTGCACTAAAGTATGGTGAAAAACTCTTAACACGGCAGAACTGTATGTGGAAAAGACAGGAGTCCTTTAGTTGATCACAGGGTCAATATGAGTCAAAGGAAAGATGCTGCTGCTAAAAATCCACCCCAATATTATGCTTTATTAAAAATGTGCTTTGGGTCTTGTTGGTCACATCATTATTTTGGAAGATTGTGTTTAGCACTGGGTTCTAAATCTTAAGCAGAATAATGACAAATAGGAAATAGAGATGACAATAAATAGGATAGTAATAAATCTGAAAATGAAGCTATATAAAGAATGGTGGAAAACTGGGACTAATTATCCTGACTATGAGAAGGCTGAAAGAAACCATGATCATTATCCTCAAATGTCTGAAGGGTTATTAAGCAGAAAAGGGTACACATTTGCTCCACAGAGAAGATCTGGGCTGACTACAGAGTACAGAAATAAATATTTTAAACTCAAAATAAGAGGCAGAATTTTAACAATTAAAGCTGCCCTAGTAGAACAGCTTGGGTGACCACACCCATTGAAAACTCTATACCACTGAAAACCATTAAGCCAAGCCTATCAGTGGTTCTCAAATGCCACATTAAAAAACACAATTTCATGGGCCCCATTGCTGGAGATGCTAATCAATGTGTTTGGGTTAGGATTTGTTCATTTTAAAATTCCTCACTGAATTCGAATACACAGCTAGTTTTAAGAAACACCATGCTAGATGACCTTTCAATTCTATAAATATTTATGGAAAGCATACTACCCATAATGCAGCATTCTAGGAATGGTTTGACATGATATGCTAAGGTTAACATTAGACAGTTGCTACTGTTAAGAAATGGAAAATGTAACTGGCAAGACATACAGGCATAAAACTCAAAGTAATATAAGGCAGGCATGGGTATCTCATAACTGACAGACAAAGATGCCTCGAATTTGAGTTAGTAACTAGTTACTAATTTGTTAGTAACTGGTTCACTAACTGTTCCTAGACCACATTATAACATATAAATATTTGTTGATTAGATTTGGTTAAGAAGCAGGATTAAATATCTGCTAAGTCTTTCTAATCGCCATA
The DNA here is from genome assembly GCF_047675955.1 of Chlorocebus sabaeus. Lineage (NCBI taxonomy): Eukaryota > Metazoa > Chordata > Mammalia > Primates > Cercopithecidae > Chlorocebus > Chlorocebus sabaeus. The sequence goes on from NC_132928.1 coordinate 66,112,651, forward strand.
CTAGACAGACTGACTCTTGGTGAATATCAAGTTAAGAGGCAGGAAAAAGAAAAGTAGTTGAGGTATACAAAAAAAAAGAAAAAAAGAAAAAAAAAAGAACAGAAAAAAGCAGGCCAATGTATTGGGAAGACCATGGAAGTGAAATCCCAACCATTTTATTTCTTTTACTTCCAGTTTCCCTCTTCCTTTCCTTGCTCCATTCCCTTTTCTTTCCTTCCTTTTAACATAGCCTTAAGATAATGCTCACATGTGCAAGTGCTAACAACACAATTTTTCTGGGGGATAAGGTACTGAGAACAGATAAGGGAATTGTCTATTGTGGCTCTGTTAGTATTAAGAATTTTTACAAATTGGGTGTGGATAGCAGAAAGTAATGGCAGCAGATGTTTAAATATTTATCAGGTATCAGCGGTTTTAGAAATCTGGATGTAAGTTGTCAATGTAGACAAGGTAAAGAATGAAAAAAAAAAGAGGCTAAGGGATTTTGCATAATAAATAGCAATTTTTTGTGATTTCTGGCAGAGCAGTTTGAATTATTGTTCTGGTAGAACACTCTTGAAGATATAAATCAAACTTCAAAAGATAAGGAGAGAATAAATATATAATAAATATATCAGAAATAGACTACTTGTTAGAGACACTGGCAGTTAAAAGGATAGAAACAGGTAAACCTTTTATGTTTAGCATTGTACTAGCATTTTTGAAGATAAAAATGTAGGAAATGAGACGTCTGTTCTCATTAAACTCAGGACTGTTTATGAAGCTTTATGGTAAATATATTCAAAACAAGAATAAAGAGTAAATAATTTTAGGTATCATTAAAAGTCTCATTACACACAGAGACCAAGTAAGCTGTTTTGTTTAACAACTCAAATACATATGAGATTATCTGAAATTAACTTCTTATGAACACATATTTACCTGGGACTTCAGTTTCTCCCTTTCAGCAGCATCTTTTAGTTGTTGAATTCCAAGTTTAATTTTTTGGATTTCTTGATTAATTGTGGTTACTCGTTCATAGACAGCACCTCTTTTTTCTTGAACTTTATTGCAATCCCTAAAAGAAAATCAAGACAGCTAATATTTAATCCTCTTCAGTAACTAAAAAGGCAAACACAATTCTAGTTTTGATTCCAAAGTGATCATGTGTATTTGTTTGACAAACCTAAAACTCTTCTCAAGATATAAAAGCAAAGGCATGAAAACCCCAAAGAGTGGTGCTATAATCACATCATAACATAGCATGAACTATTTCTCTCAATATATTAATGAGATTTTTTTTTCTCATTGGTGGGTCAGTGAATGAGTAAATAAACAAATAAACACATTTTTTAAATGAAGATTTTTTAAGTTACATTTCCCCAGTTGTACACACTTAGGTGTGAATCAGTTTAACTTTTCTACAAGGCAGTTTGGCAACAAATATAAAATCCTTAGGTTCTGCCCTTTTTCATCTGCATGAGGCAGTATAAGGAAACACTCAATGATCCCTAACATACCTTTTAGGAACTGAAGGAATGACATCATAGACATGTCTGGGGCAGGTATTTTAAAAACACATTCTTACAACCGACGGGTACTTCACCAATAAAGGACCCTAACACACTGGTTAAAAACATGCTTGCATACTTAGGAAAGTATTACTTCTTACCTGAATATAAGACTGTTTCTTAAAACACAAATGCTGTAACTCTACAGACCAGCTGGACTATAAGATAGGCCAGTCAGTTCATTCTGATGCAAGCTAAACCACTATCTCTAAAGTGCACTGAAATAATCAGTAGCATCGGAACCCTTCTGAAGAATGATGCAAAGGAATTGGAACTGTATATCTAGGAAAAGAGTAGCTAAGCCATCTCTATATCTAGACCTAGCAGTATAAGTTTTATAATTAACTCGTCTGTTTTAGTCAACTAAAGGTGAAATAAAGATAAAACTGTTTAAACTCTTTTTGAAAATAGAGGTTTTGAAATCCCGGGGGAAAATGTATTTGCTTTTCATAATTGCTTTCTAATACACTAAAATTGAAAACAACTTCATACTCAATTACTGTGCGTTTGTATTGCTTAACGTCTTCATGTTTCTTATTTATTTTGAATTGTGCTGTGGCAAGTTTTTCCTTCTTCACAATCATCAGTCTTTTGAACGAATTTTCTTCAGTCTTCAATTTCTTCAGTTCTGACTCATCACTCTCAATTTGGTCCTCTAAGTTCAGGCTCTGTATTTTATAAGAAGTATTTAAAGTCAACATAACCAATGAGGATTTATAAATAAAATGAAAGAGTATTTTCTAGGATGAACTATAATTAAACACAATTTTTAAAAGAGATAAAACTCTAAAGCCTGAAAGCCTGGCAGAAAAATGCAGACGAACCAGAAGAGACAACAGGGAGGCACCAGAGATATTGAGAAAGGATATGACAACTAGAGAGGTATTTTCATCACGTTATTTATCAGCATAGACTGAAAGGGAGACATGTTAAGAAGATTAGCTAAGAGACTAGAGTTGAGGGGGTTAGGATCTGAACTAAAGTAGTAAAAATAAAGGGAAAAGGGTAGGTGTGAGAAACAATTCAAAGCAGTAGATACACATCTCTTTTGGGTGACTCGATGGCAGATGAGGGGACTATGTAGTTGGGAAAGAATACCTGGGGCAATCTCACCTTCTAATCCCTACTTATCTCAAAAAGGAAATTGTTTATCAAATGTAATGTTAGTTATCCTGGAGGCACAGTCTGGATGAAGATGATCAAGTTAAGAAGTAAAAAAGGATTTTCAAGCTTGTAGCCTGAGAAACTGCCATTAGCTCTCATTTCTTCAGTGCAGAGGACTATGTCATAAACTTTAAACTTCTCCATAGGTCCTAGATACAGTGTTGGGCACTAAGTTGGAACTTTCTTTCTGATGCTAACATCATTTCCAACTGGTAGAACAAATTTAAAATCCCATGACAGTAGTTCGTTCCCCTTATCCATGGCTTCACTTTCAATGGTTACAGTTACCCCTGGTCAACTGTGGTCTAAAAATGTTAAATGGAAAGTATTAGAAATAAACAATTCATCAGTTTTAAACTGTGTGCTGTTCTGAGTACTGTGACTAAATCTTGCACCATCCTACTCCATCCCACCCTGGATGTCTGTGTGTGTGTGCTTTTGAGATGGGGCTTTACTCTGTCACTCAGACTGGAGTGCGGTGGAACGATCATAGCTCACTGCAGTCTTGACTTCCTGAGCTCAAGTGATCCTCCCACCTCAGACTCCCAAGTGGCTGGGACTACAGACATACACCATCATAGCTAGCTAACTTTTTAAATTTTCTGTAGAGATAGCATCTTGCTATAGTGTTCAAGCTGGTCTCCAACTCTTGGTCTCAATGGTCCTCCCTCCTCAGCCTTCCAAAGTTCTGGGATTACAGGCTTGAGCCACCATGCCCAGCCCTGACCCTGGAAGTGAATCATCCCTTTGCACAGCAGATTCATGCTGTATACACTACTGGCTCTCTAGTCATCAACATCCAACTGTCAACATCATAGTGCCTTGAGGATCTAGGATCACATGAAGCAGATGATCCTTACTCTGATATATGGTCAGAAGGTTAACAGTAGCCTAGCAATATCTCACTTCAATTATTTATCTAGGCATTTTATCATCTCACATCATCACAAGAAGGGTGAGTTTAGTACAATAAGATATTTTGAGAGAGAGACCACATTCACGTAACTTTTATCACAGTATATTGCTATAAATGCTCTTTTATTAGTAATTATTAATCTCTTACTGTGCCTAAGTTTTAAATTAAACTTTATCATAGGTATGTACGTATAGGAAAAAACACATATATAGGGTTTGTTACTATCCACAGTTTCAGGCATGCCCTGGGGGTCTTGAAATGAATCCCAAGAATAAGGGGGAGCTACTGTACTATTTTCCAAACTATACACAGCAATGTGCTGGGTTAGTTATTACTAATTTCATCTGAAGGTTAAAAATTGGGTCTTGCTACTGCTATATTTAAAAAGAAAAGTGTCATTTTCATAGCATACACTGCCACATCTATTATATTGTAGAATGACCTGCTTTTCTTTAGGAAAACAGCAACAAAAAGTGAAAGCAAAATCCAAGGAACTATAGTAAACTGTATATAACAAAGACATAAAAATTCCATACAATACAAACCTCCTTTAAGATACTGGCTAATTTTTCCCTATTATCTGAAAGGTCCTGTATTTTCTTTTGATATAACTGCACTTCCAACTGACATGAAGGCAGGCAGTCAACTGAATCTCCATAGATTTCATATTTCTCCACCACTTCTTGCTTTGAAAGACAAAAAACAAAGACCACAGTTTGATATTCTTCTTAATGAAGCTGCAGTAATATCAATTTGTTTGCTCTTAAATAATTTCTGCATTTAATACTGAAACCTTAAGAGCAGGGAATAATTAAATTTCTAGGTCAGTAATACAGCACTATTATTGACATGTGTTTAAGCACAAATAATTGTTTTTTAATTGCCAAGTATCTTCAAACAAAGGAAAAGTGCCATAATTTTACTAAATTACTCGATGAAATACCTTCCAAAAGTTATTAATGATGATATTAAAATAGTTTATTTTGCTAATATTCAAACTATTTCTGATTACTCCTGGGCTATCAATCATATTACTCATTTATAATCTTCCTATTCATTTGTATAATAATGACTACTACAGTTAATTCTTTTAAAAAGATTAACTCCTCATCTAAAATTACAAAATGAACATATATTTACTACAACCATAGTAACAATACAAAGACTCCTTCCCTTATTCTCATTAGCCTACCCCTCGATCTACCTTATTTTTTTCTTTTTCTTACTAATTTGTGATCTTTGAAAATCATGGATATAATCCCTCTACCTGTCATATGCACTGTAATTATGTTCTAATATGTCTAATTTTCTCTATAGATTTTGTGTTTCCAATCTTAATTTTAAAAATCTATCCCAGTCCAAGATTATATAAATGTTCTCCTAAAATCAGTAAAACTTAAATTTTTTAAGGTAAATTTTTAATACATATAAAATTTATTTTTGTAAAAGAGCAAAGTGTAGGCCCAACACCCTTTTCTTCTAGATGAATAGCTAATTGAGCCAGAACTGTTTCTTAAATAAATCATCCGTTTCTCATTAATACTCAAATCTATTTCTGGATTCTCATTTCTGTTCTGGTGATCTTTGTCTATTCTTGTGTGATAATCTTAATTTTCAAGAAAGAATTGGATAACAAATTCAAAGACAAACCACATATGTTTTTTAAATTAATAGTTTAAAAACAATGCTTCACAAAAAATGGTAAATTATCTGCCCACTTCTAAGTTTGTATTACACCATGTCAATCCATCTCCTACATAATCCATAATCTTGAACATACCTTACTCCCTACTACCTCACAGAATTCACATATGCTGTTCCCTCTGCCTTTCATGTTCTTCCATACACAATGAATTGGGCCTTGGTACTGCTATGTTTAAAATGAAAAGTATCTTTTTTAATGCTAGCATCTGAAGAATGGTAGCATTCTTCCTTCCCTCTTCCACCTGTACTTCCAGCCCAATACTAAACTGGGCTCCCCTTATTACATTATTTCAAAGCACTCTATACTTCCTTTCCTCTTTCTGATACTATTAATAGATTTTAATTTGTCAAGCAGTTAGACATTCACAGAAAAATTAATCAAAAGGTACAGAGATTTCTCATATACCCCTATCCACACACATGCATACCTTATACTTTGTCACAGTATATATTATAATTTATAATTACAATTGTTTGTAAAATTACTTAATACTTTTCTCCCTTGTAATAAAGTAATTAAATCTCACAACCCAGCATTTCTGTTTTGATCTCCCAGAGCAAAGCCTTGTTGCATAATTGAACATATGTCTTGAAATTATAATTATTTTCCCCATATCCACTCTAGAGAAAAGCTACAAAGAAATAAGGTCAAAAAAAGTTTAAGAGGAAGTATAGATAATTCAGAAATCCAAAAAATAACACATAATTAAACAATAATTTGCTTTTTTTTTTTTTAAAGATACAAAAGCATTAAAATAAAAAGAAAACTCACTCTGGCGTTTTTAAGCTTCTGGACCGTATCTTTCATTTTTTCTTTATAATTTTTTAGCTTCTCTGGAGAATCTACAATTTTTGTTTTCAAACTCTCTTGTATTTCTTTCAAAGAAACCACTGACAATTTTAGTTCATTCTGTTGAGAAAACATTTTTATACATTAGATATAATAAACTTGGTGATTTACCATTCTAGTATAATGGGAAAGAACAAAGAAATTAGGTCCATGTTCTCTGTAATGGGGGTAAAAGTAAATTCTGAACACATCACTTACCTACTTAATTGCTCACATTTGTCTGTAGGCCAAAGATCAAGCTCCTCCTTAGCAGGACATTGAAAGCCTTTCATTACATGGCTCTTACTCTCATCCTGTCTAGTCTCATCTCCCACCAGTTCCCTACTGCACCCTACAATCTGGTAATTCTGATCTTATGTTTAGACAAGTATAAGTGATCTTTCTTTGACCAGTAGGGTCCTCCTAGAATATCATTATCCCACTCCTGTCTACCTGCTAAATTTGTACTGATCCCTGAAAATCCTGCTCCCATTTTCTCTACGTTTCTTCTTTAAATAGTACAATTTTTGTACGTGCAACTCTATAATTACATACTTAATATGTGTTTCATAAGACTGAGCAAATTGGAGTTGTGAAAATGTATCTTGGTTTTCCAAGTACCCAAATAAAGTTATAGCACTGAGAAGGTGCTCACTACATGCTTGCTGAATGAAAACAAATTCCCTTCTCCTGAATTTCAAAAATGAATGTAACTATTCAAAGAATCGAAGTGAAGGGTGGCTGGAAATTATCTTGAAAGTTCGTTGTTTTAAGTCTGAAATTATGTCAAAAAAATTCCTATGAATTTTCTTCTCAGATATTTGTTGGTAAGTTGTATTTACATTGTCTGGGGACCCTCTATGACTCTATGTACTAACAGGAAAGATTTTCCAGATATATTAAGTGAAAGAACCAATTCACAGATCAACATATAAGACATAAATACATTTCTATAAAAACAGAACAAAATAGTGACACATGATTATGTGCCTCTATATGTGTATACATATGGTGTCAGAAAAAGGAAGGGAATAGTATTACCCCAAGGTGAAATGGGCTGAGAGGAGGGCTTTCACATTTCGTACCCTTCTCTCTCTCTCTCTCTCTCTCTATATATATGTATACTCCTCTCTCTATATATACATATATATACGTGTGTGTATGTGTGTATGTAAAGAGAGAATATTTCATAACAAGAATGTATTACTGTATTGTGTAATTTGTCTAAATATTTTTAACTTAAAAGAAAAGATTCTTACTTTTTGATCAGCTAACTCAGAGGCCAAAACTGCATGTTCGATATAATGTATTCCTGTAATTTCTGTATATTTTGTTATTTTATTCTTAGAGTTCTGCAAATCACATTATCTACTCTCTTTTAATGCTCTACAAGATTAGAGGTTATTTTCCTTACAATAGTGTTAACTTTCATCACTTTTCTCCTCTTTATAAAAGGTCTAAACTTGATAAGTACAAAGTGTTTGTTTTAACTTGGATTTAAATGGGAAAGAAAGAAGTAAATAATAAAATTGAGCCATAGTAAGTACTTCTCAGATGAAAGCATTTCCCAATTAAAAAAATGATAGAAAAATAAGGGAAATATAATACTGCAGTAAGTTTCTCAAGGATCTAAAGTATACATGTTAAAATAATAAGGAAACTATAAAAGTACAATGAGAAAATATAGTATTAAAAAATAATCTGATGAATAGGGCAGTCTTTTTTATGTACATAATTAAAGCCAAAAACCATAAAGGCCTTATCTATAAATTTTATTACATAAAAACATAAACCTTTTAATGGGCAAAAAATATATAAATTTGACAGATAAATAAATGGAGAGCTAAAATCCCTAATTCATGGAGTTTATTGAAAAATAAATAAGTGGCCAGGTGCGGTGGCTCACACCTGTAATCCTAGCACTTTCGGAGGCTGAGGTGGGTGGATCACTTGAGGTCAGGAGTTCAAAACCACTCTGGCGAACATGGTAAAACTCTGTCTCTACTAAAAATACAAAAAAATTAGTCGGGAGTGGTGGCGGATGTCTGTAATCCCAGTTACTTGGGAGGCTGAGGCAAGAGAATCCCTTGAACCTGGGAGACAGAGGTTGCAGTGAGCTGAGATCATGCCATTGCACTCCAACCTGGGCAAAAGAGTGAGACTCCATCTCAAAAAATAAATAAATTAATTAATTAATTAATTAAATAAATAAGCAAGGTACACAAACAAGTAACATACAAAATAAGAAATTACAAGAAATCACTAAGCAAGATGGCCAAAATCACTAGAATTAAAGGAATTGAATTAAAATAAGATTTTTTTGGCCTGGCGTGGTGGCTCATGCCTGTAATCCCAGCACTTTGCGAGGCCAAGAAGGGTAGATCACGAGGTCAAGAGTTCGAGAGCAGCGTGCATAATATGGTGAAACCCCGCCTATACTAAAAATACAAAAATTAGCTGGGCATGGTGGCACGCGCCTGTAGTCCCAGCTGGTCAGAAGGCTGAGGCAGAATTGCTTGAACCCAGGAGGTGGAGGTTGTGGTGAGTCAAGATCGCGCCACTGCACTCCAGCCTGGGTGACAGAGTGAGACTCTGTCTCAAAAAAATAAATAAATAAGATAAATAAAAATAAAATGAGAATTTTTTTTTCAATATAACAGTAACAAAGATTTTAAAAGCCTGAAAACATCCAATTTTGGCAAGGGTGTAGGGAAAGGGACAGTCTCTTGTTCTACTGGTAGTAATATAAATTGGTATCTTTCTAGAAATCAGTTTGGCTGCATTGGTCAATTTTACATGTGTATTTCCTATGACCCAAAAATCCTAACAAAAAAAATTATTTTAAATAAAAGCAGTGTGTTGCAGAAATGTATGTATGTACATATGTATGCATATGATACACACATACATATATTTCTGTTTAATAGCAAAAAATTAGAAGCAATGTGAAGTCTATCAGTAGGGGATTAAAAGGATCTACAAGACAGCACATACATATAATGCACAACTAGAAGCAAGCATTAATATAACAAGGATCTATTTAAAACTCATACCTGTGTTATATTGCTAAATGGGGAGAAAAGCAGGTAAGACGTATTGAGCCTAATATCATTTATGTAAAATTACACACGTATATTTACATATACATAGCTCAGATTGTATAGTGAGCTTTCAGGTGATTTTTACTTTCTTCATACATTCCTGTGTTTCGGTATTTTTAAAAACAATAGTCATCTATTATATTTAAGTTGAAAAAGATTGCTTCATTTTGAGGGAAAAAAAGGGAGAAACATTTGACAATAATAACACACACAGCTAAAATACTCCTCTACACAATATATTCAAACTTTAAATGCTAGTGAAAAGAAAAGATGTTTACCAAACGCTTGGTTTTCTCTGAAATATTTGACTTCTTTTGGGAATTTCCCTCTTGCAGCACTATCTAAGGGAAAAAGCAAACACGTGTTTTATAATGATTCAAAACATTTAGATTTAGCCACTCACTGCTGTCTCATAAAATTAAGGTAACAAAGGAGTTAAATGTGTTAGATCAGATATTCTTTAAACTTTCTCTGTTCATGATGCTCCTAAGCCAAAAGAAATATCTAAGAGCTCCTTTACTAAGTAGTTAAGTCCAAATAACGGCCTAAGTATTTATGTCCTAACATTGTAGCCCTTTGAAAAATAATACATATAAGTTGAAATAAAAATTTTTTATTTTGTTTTTAAATAACCTCGAGTACTTCCTAGTTAGATGTATGTACCTACTGGGCACTGCATACATTCATGTACCTTGGAGCGTATATTTCAGATTAGATATAGAATTCTCATTTCCTGTGTCACAGTGATTTTTACATTGTACTTGCTTTTACCACAGCAAATGCCAAACCCCAGCTTCACAAGGATATGAAAGGAATGTGACCAAAAATTGAAACTGTGAACTTCCTTGAATTCAAGAAGGATATGCAGATGCTGAGTACTACAGTGGTTCCCTTGAAAATTCAAGATACTTTGAGGCATTCTTGAGAGTTTACTGCAGTAACCAGGGCGCCACAGTACATGGTTTGGAAGCAGCAAAACTAGACCTAAGAAAACCCTAAAAAATTCTATTCAATAAGACAACAAAAAACTTTGCCAACAAAACCCATCATGGTTCTAGATGGTTGAGAGAAGTATATATCCATTATAAGGGGCACAAATAGGCACAGAAATATATTCTATTTCTTTGGAAATTGAGAAAGCACCTGCTGTTACCTCCACTATATGTCCCACCACATCTACAAACAAATTTTATTTTTTAAAGTTTAAGGTGCCCCACAACAGATACCGTTTTCTGATGAAAATCCTGATTTAGTGATTGTTGTAGCTCCTGAATACCATCTGAAAGTTGCTTGAACTCTTCTTGCTCTTCAACTGGAACAGAACTTAACACAGCAAAATAGATTAAAATACCGCTCTTCAGTTTTGAAAGGCTAAAATGAAATACTTGTCCTCAAATAACTTAGATGAAGAAATCGTCTACTTTTATGTTTCTGAATTACACCCTTTCATGTGGCAACCATTTAAAATGAATGATCTGGCCTCTACTACAGGCAAAAAATAAAAATCAAGTGAGCTCCTTCAGTTTTCTACTATCAAATCTATGGATCCATCCACATACATACCTACCCTTTCTAACTTCACTCCTAATAAAATGCATATTGTATTCCTTCTGGTAATGCTGATTTCTCTACCTCTGTACTGGCTATCATCGCCTCACATCTCTTACTCCCGTATCATCCATTCTTCCACTACTAGTCCTTCCTTACAACACTTACACGTGTTCAAGTCTCTTCTATATGAATGTTTTCAAATTTAGTTTTTGCCTATCTGATATATTAGCTGGTTTTATATAAACTCCCTGTTTAAAGCCTTTGTCTATTTTTTTTAAAGTTATACTTTTTCCTATCAGTTTATAGGGCTGCTTTATAGTTTTGTATATTATATTTGCATATTAGGAATATTACATGGGTTTTGTTATTAGAGTTGTAAGGCTTTGTGGCATGTGCTGCAAATATTCTCTCCACTTTGTCATTCTTCTTTTGATTTAGTTTGTGGTATCTTTTACCCTGTTACAGTCTAATGTCTGCCTGTCCCCAGTCTTTTCAGCTTACTGCTGCCTGTAAAGGCAATTTTAACCAGGGGCAGGTTAGAAAATCTCTCACCTAAAATAGATAACCTCAAAGACATCTCTATAAATTAGAAGAGATTTCAAAAATCCTGCTCAAAATCAATATATATATGAGGAAGGCCAAGAAATCACAACTGTTGAGTGATTCTTTTCCCTACATTACCTATAAGTCAAAAACAAAACAAATAGACAAAAAACTCTGTGGTAGGAGTAAACATTTGATGGAATCAACTGATCTGAAGGAACATAGTCCAGGCAGTTACTGCTCACTTACATAAGACGATATTCCAGACACAAATTAGAAGAGTAAGCTAAAGGCTTTAAACAAATCAGGCTAACACATCAACAACAGAAAAAGCCAAAGGATGTATCATATAATTAAGAGTTAGAAGAAAAACTAGTTTTTCTTTTTTCTTTTTTTTATAAAAGGCAAACTCAAATACCCTGCTATTTATTAAGGGAGATAAAAGAGACTTAAGGTGGACTATAAGGTTGTAAAATACTACTTACAATTCATTTTGCATTTTGAAATTGCATTTATTTTACTTGTAAATCTCCCACTTACTCAAGTCTCTCCAGTTTCATTAATGCCTCCTGGTGTGCAGCGTTTAACTGTTGCATTTTGTCCGCAGAGGATTTCTATTAAAGCAATTTTAATCATCTCATATTAGTGCATTTCAACACAATCAGAGTGTCCAAAATGCTTACTCATACTATAGTTTGAACCATCAGAAATAAGAAATTTAAGATAGAGTTAGGCCTTCATGACAAATGAATTAGGAATTTCTTTACTCAACACAAATGTCGGGCTCTCATCATAGACACTGAGCTCAGTACTGAGAATTCTCAAGAAGACTAACTTATAGGTCTTGAACGTAAGTAGCTAAGTCTCCTTGAGGAGCCAGATACAAGAATAAAAACCCACAAAATAGCTTGTTGTTTTTAATATAATGGGAACCAACAAGAGTGACATCTAACCCAACTTGGGTAATGGCTGGGAAGAAGGGTGATAGGACATCATAGAGGTGATAGATGTCTGAGGTGTGTCTTAAAGATAGTGGATACTTAACCAAGCAAAATTATGAGTGTGTGTGTATGTTGGCACATGAATGTGGTAAGCTTTGAAGATTATATGATGTTTAGGAGGTATAAGCTTAGCATGATTTGTGCAAAGAAGTATGGATCCATATAGCTCAGTGAAGCTGAAGCCTAGGGTCTAAGTGTTTGGAGTTACTCTGGTGCTTTTCTAAGAGTATGGTACCCCATTACCGAAGACAAATGGGAAAAATCACACAGATGACTCATAATCTTCCCAAATTCTCTAAATTGTTGATGAAAGGAAAATGAGTTTCTGTCTGTTAAAGAGATTGCCTTGGACTGAATCTGAGCAACCATGATAAACACCACCACAAACAGTCCAATTATGCCATTATTTAAAAGGCAATATAAACCTCAAATATGTCCATTATTTAATAAAAGCTACATTATGCAAACTTCAAAGAAAAAAATGTAAACATATCAATATTCCCTAACATTTCCTCATAAACGAAAACAAGCCTCAGCTACAAGATTTTAAAACAAGCAGAACTCAGCCTCTCCATAATGTTACCAAATTTCAAAGAAAATCCGATTCTGAGATATGCTTTCCAATAACTAAAATCTGCAAGTTTACATAAATATAAAAATGAATTCAATTCTAAAGGCAATACAGCAATTTGCTATCTATGGCAATCATTTCAAAACAGATTATAAGTTCATAAATAATGTTACTGATCTGGCATGTAACCCCAAAACATATTTAAATCTTACATATTGCCAAAGAAATTCCATATACGTCTCACGGCATGCTTCTCTGAAGTGAATAAAGTTGATAATGCCACTTAAAAACCGACTCGTCCGTTTTGCTTCTAAAATAGAAAGCAACACTCTTTAAATAAACCTTTGAACTAACATAACATGAAAATGAAAATTCATCCTCTTCCACTATATATTCTGCTCATAATATATAAAATAAAACTGTATAGGTTATAATAAAGTGTAGGAAATCTGCTCAAACTTAAAGGTAAGAATTATCTTTGTATTAATAACTTAAAAAAAAAAGGCAAACCACTTTTGGTCATGAAGAAATAACAGAAACCAGAATTAACCCTCCCATATTAAAAAACTAGAAAAACAAATAAAAATACATGAAGCAACAAATTTTAGATGCTGGACAACAGGCAATACAGTATAGCAATCTCCAAGAGAAACAAATGAGGTGAACTCTATTACTGCACCAGCCTATGACTGAAGAGTTTTCAGGCTGTACTCCAGAGAAAGAGAACACAAATAAAACTTGTGAATCTTGCTGGATCAAGAAGACAGAGTTTAGAGTTAGTAGAAGCCAAAGCAACGAAGATTTATGGAACTGAGTATTGAGACGAGGAAGCTGTAAATAGAAAGAGTTCTGGAAATCTGTAGAGGAATCCCCTCAAGTTCTCAGTTAAGTACTAATTAGTTCATGAATAGGAAGAAACTACTGAGGCCAGGAAAACAATCAAAAATATTTAAAGGAATAAAAAAAATCCAGCAACTAACAATGTAAAATTCACAATGTCTGGCATGGGCTAAAAATAACCAGACACGCCAACAAAAAGGACAACATGATCCATAAGAAAATATAATCAATCAACAGAAACATATTAAAAAATAACACAAATAAATAGATGATAGATTTAGTAGATAAGAATGTGAAAACAGTCTTTATAAATAAATAAAGGGGGCAGAGAAAATAATCAGCCATATGAAGAAATAAAAGGAAAGATTTTTTAAAAAAGATCTGAATTAAGAGTTGAAAAATACCTGAAATAAAAATTACACTGATAGGAATAACAGATTAGACCTAAAATAAAAGGATTCATGAAATTGAAGACATAATAGAAGTCATCTAAAATAAAGGCCAGAGAGAAAAAAATGAATACAATATCTGAGCTGAGAGACAGTATCAAGCAGCATAACTAATGTGTAATTGGAATCCTACAAAAAGAAGGGACAAAAAAACTTTTACAGAATAGTTTAATGTTTTCCAAATTGTATAAAAACAATAACCATATCCAAGGAAGTGAACAAACCTAAATGGGGGGCAGGGGTGGAGGGGGAGGGAAGAAAGAACAGAAAAACAAACAAACAAAAACACCCAAAAGTCACATTACATTCAAACTGCTAATAACTAACTTAGAAGGCAAAAAAAAAAAAAAATCTTAGCAGCAGCCAGAGGAAAACAAAACACATTATAGAGAGAGAAACAAAGATAAGAAAAGCAACAGACTTATCAGAAACAATGCAAGTCAGAAGACAATGGAGCAATATATTTAAAGCACTGAAAAAACTGTCAACTAAGAATTCTATATTGTAGTCCCTCAGTATCTGCTGGATATTGGTTCCAGGATGCCTACAGAACCCAAGTCTGTGAATGCACCAGTCCCTTACACCAGGCACAGTGGCCGGGTGCGGTGGCTCACACCTGTAATCCTAGTACTTTGGGAGGCCGAGGCCAGTGGATCACGAGGTCAAGACATCGAGACCATCCTGGCCAACATGATGAAACCCCTTGTCTACTAAAACTACAAAAATTAGCTGGGTGTGGTTATGTGCACCTGTAGTCCCAGCTACTCGAGAGGCTGAGGCAGAAGGATCACTTGAACCTGGGAGGTGGAGGTTGCAGTGAGTCGAGACTGTGCCACTGCACACCAGCCTGGTGACAGAGTGAGACTCCGTCTCAAAAACAAAAACAAAAAAACCCGAAAAAACAAACAAAAAAAACACACAAAAAATGGCATAGTACAGTCAGCCCTCCATATCTGTGCATTGTGCATCTGCAGATACAACCATGGATTAAAAACTTGACTTTTCATATCCACTGAGTGCTTAAGAAAAATACCTTTTATTTATCCATTTTTCTTTCTTTCCTTCTCAAAAAGAAGCGGGTCTCACTGTATTGCTCAGGCTGGGACACAGTGGCATAATCATAGCATAGCTCCCTGCAGTCTCAAATTCCTGGACTCAAGTTATTCTCCCATCTAAGCTGCTGGAATAGCTAGGATTACAGGTATCCATCACCACACCTGGCTCATTTTTAAAGTTTGTTTTGTAGAAAAAGGATTTTGCTATATTGCCCAGGCTAGTCTCAAACTCCTGGACTCAAGCAATTCTCCCACCTTGGCCTCTCAAAATGATAAGATTACAGGTGAGAGTCACTACACCTGGCCTCAAGAAAAATATCTTTCAAAAATTAAAGTGAAATAAAGGCTTTTTAACATCACTACAAGAAGTGTTAAATAAAATGCTTCATGTGTAAGAAAAATCATACCAGATGGAAATTTGGTGTACTTAAAAGAATGTGAGTTAACATAAAAGACATTTTTCCTCATATAAAAAAATCTCTTTAAGAAAGAAATCCTATCAAAAAAATGAATGCACTTGTATGTTTATTGTAGCACTATTCACAATAGCAAACATATAAAATGAACCTGTGTCAATCATTGGAGGATTAGATTTTTAAAATGTGGTATGCATATACCACAGAATACTACTCAACCACTAAAGAAATAATGTCTTTTGCAGCAATATGGTTGGAACTTGAGGCTATCCTAAGTGAAATAACTCAGAAACAGAAAGTCAAATACTGTACATTGTCACTTATAAGTGGGAACTAAACAATGGGTACACATGGACATACAAAGTAGAACAGATATTGGAGACTCCAAAATGTGGGAAGACAGGAGAAGGATGAGGGTTGGAAAACTACTGATTTGGTACAATGTTCACTACTTGAGCGATGGGTGCACTAAAAGCTGAGATTTCATCACTACACAATATATGTATGCAAGAAATCTGCACTTGTACCCTCTATGTGTATTTTTTAAATGTCAAAATAGAAAATCCTTTAAAAGATAACTGTTTCACACAAATCTAATATCAATGAAGGGGTTTATGATATCTTTAAAAGTAAAATTTATGACACAATAGCACAAAGACCAGTAGTGGAGAAAATAAAAGTGTATTATTGTAAGGTATACTATATTTGAAGATAGATAATGGTATGCTAAAGATATATACATATATACTAAAACTTGGAGCAAATACCATTTGAAAAAGACATATAGCTGATAAGCCAACAACAGACAAGGTAGAATATCTTTTTCATATATAGTATTACATAAAATAAAATTTATTTTAATAAACCAAAATAAGGCACGAAATGGAGAAAACAGGACTAAAGAACAGGACAAAGAGAAAACAAATAGTATAAAGGTGGATTTAAGCCCAATCATATCAATAATAACATTAAATGTAAATGGTCTAAGACTGATTAAAAGACAGCGATAGTGATGTTGAATTTAAAAAGCAAGACCCAACCATATGCTGTCTACAAGAAACCCATTCTAAATATAAAGACACAAGTTACAAGGATGATATGGCATGGTAACACTAATGAAAAGAAAACCTGAAGTAGCTATGGTAATATCAAATCAAGTGTATTTCAGAGCAAAGACTATGTCATCAAGAGGATATAGCAATTCTAAATGTGTATGCTTCTAAAACTAGAGCTTCAAGGTACATAAAACAAAAATTTAAAGAATAGACAAAACAGACAAACTCACAATCATAGCTGAAGATTTTAACATCTATCAACAGTTCAATAGAACAACCAGCAAAAAAAAGTCTGTAAGGACCCAGTAGGCTTGAACAACGCTATTAACCAACTGGATCCAATTAACATGTTTAAAACACTCCACTCATCAACAACAGTGCTCATGGAACTCTTACAAGGGTAGACCATGTGGTGGGCTGAATAATAGCAACCAAAGATGTTCAGGTCCTACTCCTTGGAATTTGTGCATGTTACCTTATTTGCAAAGTGGCTTTATAAGTATAATTAAAGATCTTGAAAAGAGAAAATTATTATAGAATAACTAGGTGGGCCTTAAGTGCAATCACAGTGTCCTTATAAGAGGAAAGTAGAGAAAGATTGGACTATACACAGAAACTAGAAAGCAATGTGATCATGAAAGTGCAAAGAGATTTAAATATGCTATACTGCTGGCTTCAAAGACAGAAAGAAGTCATGAGCTGAGAAATGCAACCCTAGAAGCTAGAAAAGGCAAAGAAACTGACTCTCTCCTAGAGCCATCTGAAGGAGTGCAACCTTAGTAACATCTTGGTTTTGGCCCAGTGAAACCAGTTTTGAACTTCTGACCACTAGAACTATAGGAGAATAAATGAATGTTATCTTAAGTCACCAAGTTTGTGGTAATTTATTACAACCACCATAGTGAACAAATACAGACCATATTCTGGGTCATAAAATAAGTCTGAATACATCTAAATGGATTCAAATGATACAAAGTATATTCTCTGATCACAAAAGAAATAACTTAAAAATCAGTAACAGAAAAAATTGTGGGAAAATCCCCAAATATTTGGAAGGTAGACAACACACTTATAAATAACCCGTATATGAAAAAAAGAAATCAAAAGGGAAATTAGAAAATATCTTGAACCTAATAAAAATGAAAATACAACATATCAAGCTTTGGGGGATGAAGCTAAAGCAGTGCTAGAGGTAAATTTACAGCAATACATACTCATTAGGTAAGAAGAAAGGTATCTAATTAATGGACTCGGCTTACTGCCTTAAAAAAAAAAAACTAGATAAAAAGAGTAAATGAAACCCAAAATAACCATGAAGAAAGAATAACAATAAGTTCAAAATTCAATAATAATAAAAAGACGTATAATATAGAAAAGTCAATTAAGTCAAAAGGTGGTTCTTTGAAAAGTGATAAGCTGAAAACCAGACTGGTTAGGAAAAAAAAAAAAAAGAATAAAGAAACAAATTATTAATGACAAAAATGAGAGGGAAGATGTTATTACCTACCACAATGACATATTGTTTGTACTCATATTCCCAAATTTATAGAACACTTTTTAAATGGAAAGAGTTTCTAAAAAATCAGAAAAACAGCTTTTCTGTGGCTCTTAAAAGGAAAAAAAAAATCCAAC
Organism: Chlorocebus sabaeus; assembly: GCF_047675955.1. NCBI lineage: Eukaryota > Metazoa > Chordata > Mammalia > Primates > Cercopithecidae > Chlorocebus > Chlorocebus sabaeus. The sequence continues at coordinate 66,131,028 of NC_132928.1, forward strand.
ATGATATTAAAAATTCATACTTAAAAATGGGATATACTTTTTAAAGGCAATTTCCTTGAAGTTGTTTTTCTTTTTTTTTTTTTTTTACATTTACTGATGGAAAGGTGAAGGTGAAATGGTAGATTGAAGCCAGACATTAAAACTGTTTTGAATTCTCACTTACTTGGACATAGAATATCAGCAGTCTCAAAGTCATTCACCCGACAGATGGGCAAAAATGAGTCCCTTGAAGATGAAGTACAAAAAGACTATTGAAAAGTATTTCGCACATTAAATACTAAGCCATAGGATATAAACATCTTATTCTCAGAAAGAGATTTCTGGATATACTTCTTAAGGTCAGGGGATGAAGCCAGAAGTCTACTATAATGTATAACCCTACAGCACTGAAATCTATTTTTTCTGTATATTAATCACATAGTCATGCAATACTATAGTTATAGATTCTAATAAACAGTACATAAACTTGGTGACACTAAGACTCTTTTAAGAACTCAAACCTCTTCACAAAGATGGTAAACAATTTTAGACTTACAGTATCTTACAAGTTCAACTGAAAATATGCTGAGAAAGTGGCACAGTTGGAGGTAGTTCTGTTTTGTGGCAGTCTACAATTTTGAAATTTTGAATGCATATGGGATGAAATGAAGAGGAACATAGTAGGTATTCCTTCCCAAAGAAAATTATGTCTTTAAGAAAACATAATGCAATATAAATATGAATGTAGACTAAGACAATAAAATCACTCTTTACTCACAGATGAGTAACTAAATTGCTGAATGGTAAGAAGCCTTCCATTAAATGTGGATACATGACTTCAGAGTTCACTGGCATCTAAATGCAATAAACCACAAAATCAACTGTACACATTGATTAGACAAAATGAGAAAAATCTTCAGCTAAGATCAAAATATATTAACTTATTATCATTAAAGACCTTAATACATATTCTAGTATAAATACAGAGTTTTCATTATTATTAATGCTAGGTTCATAGTAAGTGCTTAATAAAGATTTTTTTTTTTTTTTTTTTTTTTTTTTTTTTTTTTTTTTTTTTTGCCGCCACCTCGCCCGGCTAGTTTTTTGTATTTTTTTTAGTAGAGACGGGGTTTCACCGTGTTAGCCAGGATGGTCTCGATCTCCTGACCTCGTGATCCGCCCGTCTCGGCCTCCCAAAGTGCTGGGATTACAGGCTTGAGCCACCGCGCCCGGCCCAATAAAGATTTTTAAATGAATTTTTAAAATGGAATAAGGTTAGCATTTACTAAATATCAGGTACTATGCAAATACTTAATTTGCTAAAAGCTCAGTTGCCTCATTTCACTTGTTTCAATCTTACTGCATATCTTCTACTCTAATTTGGGAGTTCTTCCTGAGAAGAGAACAATATGAAGACTTAGCTATTGTTTATTATAGTCTCTGAAGACAAACCTATAAATCTGTAACAACTGCATAGCATCAATAATCTGTGTCATTTAAGTCTTTTACTATGGTTTTCAATAAAGCTATGGATATAAACCATTATTATGCATAAGATCCCAATGTAACTGACACTAATTGTCTATGTCTTTTAATTTGTTAAAAATAAAGTCAATAACTTCCCATCATAAAAGCCAGTATGCATTGTAAGCAGAACTGCAGCAAAACAAAAAAACAAACAAACAAACAAACAAACAAAAACCCCATAATTTTGCCTCATCTTAAACTCACCATGTAAAAATGCTCCAGTCGAATTCCATACACTATTTGTAAGGCTCTCATGTAGATCATGTGCAAGACTTCAGGCTACAGCAAAAACAACTTTGAATATTCTGATGCATAACTCTAAAGTTTATCATAATGATGATAAACTCATACTATCATCATTACCATACAATATTATAGTCAATGAAAGCAAAGAAGAAAAAGGCAACAAAATTACTCCATTTCCCTTGAAATACTCCTTAATTTTTCCAAATTTAACACAAGATGCTTAGTTTGCTCATACATAAGTGGTCAAGGGATCAGCTGTTTAAGAAGGAGAGGGCAAGTATATCCAAATCCAATCCAAGCAACCCAATCCACCTTAGGAAATGGAAGAAGAAGAGTTAGTCTTTCAGAACAGGCTGTCAGGCATGTGGCAGAAATAATGGCACATTGAAAATGTGTGTGTGTGTGTGTGTGTGTGTGTGTGTGTTTTAAAGAACACAGGAAACCTTGTTTTAAGATTTTAAAACAGATATTAAGGTTTCCTTAGATGTGAAGTTTAAGGGAACCCTTCATCAGGAGGTATAAATGTAATAGGGTTATATATGATTTTAAAAATTGGATCTTCTAAAACAGCAGTTCCTAAATGCAGGCGTGTGAATCTGTTCTGATCCATGTAGTAATACAACTGTATTGGGTGAGCAGAAAGACGAGAAATATAGGGAAAATGTGGTAATCTTTTTAAGAAAGCTGAATTTACTCAGTTTGAAGACGTCAGTTATTCTAAAAGTATTTCTTCCATTTTCAAGAATCAAAGGGGGTAGCGATGTCAGAAAGTTTGAGTTCTACATCATTAAACCAGGTTTTACTATGTTATCACTTCAAGTCCAACACAAGAAACTGGAAGGAGACTTTGGGATTTTCTGTGACACATAAATAGTTCACTTTGCATTTAATAACTAAAGATAGAAAAAAAAAGTACCTGTCAAAACAAGTCAGTTCCCCCTGGGGCATAATACATGAAAATTAATCTGTAAGCTTCCAAAGAGGATTATTTCTAAGCATTTTTTTTGTGGTTGAAAACCACTTGGAATAAGTTCCTTCAACCCCTACCAATAAATGATACTCTCAGACCACCATTCCAATAATAATAAAAAATTTAATATACTTTAATATGTTTTAGAAGCTGTTTTTTGTTTTTTTTAAAAAAAGAAAACGACTATATTAAAGAGTTGAATCCTAATGGGAATGTAGAAGTCACCACACATATAAACTTGGTGTTATTTTTAAATTACGCTAGGTGAGAGATTCTCTCTCGATGAAAATGGTCTCCATCAAATAGGAGGGCATATCCCTTTCTTGCCACACTATAGACCTAGTAGCTTACTTTTTTCTTAAATACCATTATCCACATGCAAACATAACCACCTTTTACCTTTGGATTCGGATAAAGATCATTCTTGGTGAGGTTTTTACCATCAGCTCCTGTTAAGATCTTATTGCGAATATGAATCACAATCTCAGCTACATTGTATCTGGGGAAAGACAAAGTTTCCATCTTGGAAGTTTCCTGTTAATCTGAAGGAAGAAAAAAATATTAGAAATATCACATAATCAGTAGCTCTCATTATCTGAAAACTAATAAATATAAGGACAAAATGAACAAGCCAAAGTTGAACTATTCATAGTAGTGTTAACTATCATCAAATATCTTAGTAAAATAAAGACAAGTATTTATATATGTATCCTAAAATTACTTTTATTCTAAGGTGACACAGTTATTTTCTACTCATTTTCCTAGTGTTGTTCTCTTCTGTAGGAAGAGAAAAACACATTTGGGAAGGAGGACTTTGGTTGAATACATAGATGGGAACCATGTGCTTTTCTTTTACATGTGAGGGCCAAGGAGCTTAACAAGACCAATCCTAATAATTAATTCTCAAAGCAAGGCATATAGGCAACATTATCGGAAGAAGCTATATATAAACAACAGTAATATAGGGCATAAAAAATTGTATTCAGTTTTGACATCCTATTCAATACATATATAGTGAGATGGCTAATCAGGTTGTAGATGCAAACAGAAGAGAGAAAAACAACTGAATAAGAATAGATTATATAATTGGTAGCAATTCCTATCACCAGAGTGAGAACTTCAAGAAAACGAAAAACCATATCTCCTAATGTCTTCACGTAGTAAGTTATTCCTATCTGTGTGCCCCTAGAGTAGTAGTTCTCTAACTTTATCCTCAAGGGCACATCTGGCAATGGCTGGAGACGTTTTTGGTTGTCAGCACAGGAGTGTGGGTGCCACTAGAATCTAGTGGGTAAAGACCAGGGATGCTACCAAACGTCCTGTGATGTATAGGGTGGCCCCCACAGCAAAGAATTATCCAGTTCAAAAGGTCAATAAATGCTGATGTTAAAAAACCTTGTACCTGTAATCTCAGCACTTTGAGGGGGACCAAAGCAGGTGGATCGCTTGAGCCCAGGAGTTTAAGACCAGCTTGGGTAACATGATGAAACCCTATCTCTACAAAAAACCTAAAAATTAGTCAGGCATGGTGGCCTATGCCTATAGTCCCAGCTACTTGGGAGGCTGAGGTGGGAGGATCACTTGAGGCTGGGAAGTAGAGGTTGCAGTGAGCAGAGATTGCACCACTGCACTCCAGCCTGGGTGATAGAGACCCTGTGTCGAAAAGGGAAGGGGAGGGGAGGGGAGGGGAGGGGGGAGGGGGAGGGGAGGGGGAGGGGAGGGGGAGGGGAGGGGGAGGGGAGGGGGAGGGGAGGGGGAGGGGAGGGGGGAGGGGAGGGGAGGGGAGGGGAGGGAAGTGGAGGGAAGGGGAGGGAAGGGAAGGGAAAGGGAGGGGAGGGGAGGGGAGGGGAGGGGGGAGGGGAGCAGAGGGGAGGAAAGGGAAGGTGAGGGAAGGGAAAGGGGGAGGGGAGGGGAGGGGGGAGGGGGGGTGGGGAGGGGGGAGGGGAGCAGAGGGGAGGGGAGGGGAGGGGAGGGGAGGGGAGGGAAGTGAAGGGAGGAAGAAAGAGAGAAAGAAAGAAAACCTTGTCCTAGAGCCTTGCATTTAACCCTGTTATGATACTAGTTGCAACGTACCAAAACTATGTTTAAAGAACTCTGACACTACATTGTGAGATTCCAGGATCTTTTCATTTTCTTTGTATCTCTCCCTGTAACCACAAAAATAGCAGTAGTAACAGCAAGAGGGAAAGAGGGAAATGAGCAGCAATAGCAGCCACTGCTCAGCCACTCCCTTAAATACCTGTTGTGTTACCTTCAGATCCCCTACTCTCCAGTGAAGCAAAATGATCTTAGAGACCCAATGTGAATATATTCAATTTTGCAAACACATTGAAATGGCCCACAATTCTGAGAATCTATTTCTTTAGGTTCCTAATGTTTTTCAGCATTTTAGGGTTAAAAAGGGGAGCTTTGGCAACTTGCCAAACCTCTAATAAATGGAAGCCATTCTAAACAACGATTAACAAATAACTTCCCAATTCAGCTTGAACATGTGACATCATCACAGAATTCACTCTCAATGCAACTTTTTCCCACTTTATGATGATTCCAAATTAAATAACTCTTCCTTACAGTGTGTGGAAATATGTTTTGTTGTAATTTTACCTCCCGGTCCAGTCACTGCAACTAAATAGAATATATTAATCTCCGTTTACATGACACCATTTTCAAAAATGTGAAGAAAGCTATTACACCTCTGCTAAGCCCTCCCTTCTTTAAAGTAAGTATAATTTGTTTATGTTTGGCTATATGTAACTTTAAAATACTCCTTATAAGGACATTGTTTTAGAAACTACCATCTTATTCATCTTCCTGTAACACACAGTATTTTGTAAATGTCTTCTTAAAATGTAGTGCCCAAACTGAACACGACATGGTCTGCTAGGGCACAGTATTAATGGCCTCTGCTGTAGCACTTGTTGATCAACTGGAACTCCAAGAACTTCACCATGACCCTCCTGTATCAAGACGGCTTCTCCCTGTTCTTTTTTCCCCCCTTTTCCTCTTTTTTGGTCACATCTGCTGGGTCACTTGTGTTCTTGTTGTATAAACTGATCATTTGAACCTTAAGCAAGAATTTGTACTTTCTACCATTAAATTTCATGATTGCAAGCTTTCCTGTTAGAGCTAGGACCTTTTGTCTAATTTTTTTTTCTTTGAAGCAGGGTCTGTTTGTCACCCAAGCTGGAGTGCAGTGTGGCACAATGACAGCTCACTGCAGCCACGACCTCCCAGGTTCAAGCTATCCTCCTGCCTCAGCCTCCCAAGTAGCCAGGACTACAGCAGGCACACACCACCACGCCCTGTTAATTTGCGTGTGTGTGGAGATGGGGTCTATGTTGCCCCGTCTAGTCTTGAACTCCTGGGCTCAAGTGATCCTCCCACCTCAACCTCCCAAAGTGCTGGGATACAAGCATGAGTTACTTTGCCAGGCCATTCAGCTGGGATCTTTTGGAATCCAGATTCTGATGCATCACATATTAGATGTCCCCTTCGGCATAAATATGCATTCTACATTTTCATGTAAGTCATAGACTTAAAAGCTGTTCATAAAAGGACTGGACCAAAGAAAGACTTCAGAAAAAGTCACTTTTCCAAAAAACCTGCATCTGAATCACAGAATATTGCAATAGAAAGCGTAGGTGTAAAGTATCTTCAAAATTATTATCACTCGTTCCTCTCTTCTCTAATATTTGGCCCTCTACTATCAGATTAATCCTTATAAAAACACTTAATGCATCATATAATATTTGCACGAAAATACTTCAATTACCTTACCCACATCAAATTCAAATTTTTCTGCTAGGCTCCTAAAACCTTTAATAATTGAATGAAAGTTGTGCTCCAAGTTAGTCTCCTAACTTTCCCAAACTTCCAGTATTTCCTTTTGGAACCTCCTCCAATATCCAAATTCTATCATTCTTTCGGAGTACCATTTCAGTTACAATTTATTCATTAACGAGAGATGAAGAAAGACACTTTCCAACTACACAGTTTGAGCTCCTGGGTGGCATAAAGTATATAAATGACTTAATATATACGCAGTAATACTCTGTCTAACGAGTAGCAGAGATTAACTGCTAATTATTCCTCTGGTTTCTCACTTATTTGCAGCACCACGATGCTGAGCAGAGTAGGTACTAAAAGTATTATCTGTTAAATTTTACACACTTCGTTTTGTTAAAATAAACTATTTGTGGACATCACAGTTCCAGGAGGCAGAGATTAAACAAAAATAAACAGAAATGACTCCCAACTTCAATGAATTAAGTAAAACGTTCCTTGAACTTTTAAAGGGAAAAAATGATCGCGTTACGCGTGCGTAGTGCTATGTATACGCTGCTCTCTTCCTTTGAATTTTGAACGTTGCATTGAGAGTGATATTTTTGTCCTTTCATTCATGGTTTTGGATTTGGTTAAGAAACGTTTGGCAACAGAGATGTGTAAAAAGCTGACAAGCATCTGCAGCCAAATAAGCCACATCACCACCACCTTTCCAAAAATCACACATAAATGTATGCCTAAGTTGGACAATTTCAGCTCAAGCTCGTCTTCTTTGGTCTATGCTGCACCAGAAAACACCCATTAGTTTCGTAGGAACTGAACTCTGGTTGTTTCTGGGACTAAAATCCAATAAAAAGTAACGATGGGCCCGCCCCTCACCTCCCAGGCGCTGGTTTCTTCCGCCTCCTCCCACCGCTGAGCACAACAAAAACACCGCCAGGCCCTGCGTCCCGACACTTGCCCGCGCCTTGGGATGGCGAAGGTGTCCGCAGGCTTCCTTCCTCCGTCCTCTCGCGCTCACCTACAGTGCCGGCCGCCGACAGGAAGGCGGCGAGTTCGAGGAGCAGCTACAAGCAAAGTAAAAAATCAGCAAACATCGACCGTTGTCACTTTTCAAACTTGCCGCCTCCTACTGGAAGTCCCGCCCCGTTCCGGCAAGCCCACGTCCAACCGCGACGGATACCGGTTGGGCTCAAGAGACGCCAGGCAGGTGGGGCTGGAGTTGTCATGGAAGGGGCAGGGCGCAGCGCGGAACCATTGCTCGCGGAGCTGGCGCCGAGTCGGAACCTCGGACTGCGGGAAGTGGAAGCGCCGCGGTTTCGGGGAAGAGACCGGGGTTGAGCATATATAGCCCAGCTCAGCGTGACTTCCGCCGGCGTTGAGCGCGTTTTCGGGGTCCGAGTTGAAGAGGAAAACCAAGTGGAGGAAACTTCACTAAGTTCAGGGTGACAAGGGAGGAAGTGCAGAGGTAATTTATAGAATTCCAGAGTAATAATAATTTGTTGAACATTGATTATGTGCCGGGTTCTGTTAGATGTTTATAGGCATCATCTCATTTAGATTTCATTAAAGGGGAGGAAAGGGAGAATGGAGAGATGCTATCATCCCCTGAGGTGAGGGCTCTGAATCAGAGAATACAGTTATCTGCGCACAAGTAGCATAGCTGGGATATGAACACACATCCTCTGACTCTGTGCTCATAAGCACGACTTCAAGAGGTGGAAGGAACGTAACATTCATCTGGTCAAATCCTCTCGCTTTTACAGACAAGAAAACTGGACTCAGTGAGAAGTGATTTGTTAGAAGTTATACAGTAGGTGGTACTGTCTAAAGTAGAAACCAGGTCTCCTGATTTTAGCTTCTCCCTCTTCGATCAGCCCTCAGGAGGAGCCAGGAACCTGAGGTGCTTTCCACCACTGAACTGTTCCCCAAACTTGCACATTCCTGAGTGAGTTGCATTCTTCAGATAAAGGGCCCTGAAATCTGTATTTTTTTTACATGGTATTTTGTTTGTTTTGGCAAGAGTGGAAACACTGCACTTAATACAAGTTAGGAAACCACGGCAGGCCTAGTTATCAGGGGAGAAAGCCATTAAGTTTTATTGAGGTTTGGGACACGAGAGAACGTAATAGAACTTATATCTGGTCACAGGCTAGAGCATCATCTGGTGACAGTCGTGTGTTGGATGGGGAACCTGAACTGAATTATGTGAAAAAAGTGCTAGAAAGGTTGTGTTGAATGTAGACACAAATACCGGTGCTTTGTCCTGTGGGTTGAAGGACTAAACCTACTGATAGTGAAGTCTATACCAATTTTAAATAAAAATATATTTCATATTCATTAGTTCAGGGCTTTTGTCTTTCCTTTCAATGTCTATTTACTGATGTAAGTCTCAAAGTCGGAATCTAGTAAGACTCAAAAGGAGGTAAAGAAAATCGATTTTTAAAAAATATTAGAGTCAGTGAGGAAAGCAGAAAAAGGAGACCTGTCTCGTTGACACTTGCCAAATCAAATTGATTACTTATACGTGCATAACTTCCACCAAATCATATGTCCTTAGAGGCAGGGAAGGGAACCATAGTGTAGTGACTGAGAGCACATCTCTATGGTCAGAGGGAGTTGGATTGAAATCCCTGATTACACCATTTACTACCTTGGTGGACTTAGGCGAGCTATTTAACCTAACTGGGCTGGTTTCTGCATCTTTAAAATAGGGATAACAGTTCTACATTATAGGGTATCATGAAGATTAAGTGAATTAGTTCCCGTAGAGTGCTTAATTAAGTGCTTGGCAAAATTATGAGTACTTGATAAATATTAGCTGTTATTTTGACTGTTATTATTTATACATGGTCCCTAGTAAAATATCTTGCAAGTGGCAAGTGCTTAACAAATGTCTAAGTTGTTGTTGAGAATCGAGACCAAAAAAAAAAGCGATTTATGTGAAAGCCAAGATTAGAATGGAACTTGGAGAAAGAGAAAAATGAGGCAAAGGAAGAAAAGAGCAAGATGACCATTTTGTTGTATCGGCAATAAATATTGTTTATTTGGGGGTTAATATTACTATTGATGTGATAAATAGTTATATTAGAAGTACATTATTTGTTTGAAAAATGAGTGTTTATTCAAATTAACTTAATTAGAAGGTTAAATCTGACTTTTAAAAACTTTTCGTTGCCTGATACTGGTCAGTGTAAGGTAGAAGGTGGAACATCAGAATTCTCACCCTAGACATTACTCTAAGAGTTTTGTTATCACCCATAAAAACACTGACAATTGCAGAAAACTTCAGTGTTCTTTCTGATTGTAGCATCATAATTTTATACCCTCACATGTGCTACATTTGCCCTTCTATTTCATTTTCCCTGCCAGCCCTCCTGCTAATACCTCCCTTCACAGCCTGGTCTGCATGGTTTATCAGCATCTAAACTTCCTGTGTCTGATGCCTCTGACCAAGGTGCCTGTCAAAATCTTGTCCCTGAATCTTGTCTATAAATCCTTAACTGGAAACACTGGAGAAAATGACACAAAGTGACATATGACAGATTGTCAGTCTCTATCTTCAACTCTTTCCCTGATTCCTGACAAGCCCTTAATTTATCATCAGTAATTTCCCTTTCCTGTAACTTTCAGTGATTTCTCACAAACTTTACCCTTTCCTCATTCCTCTTCCCAGCCTAAATTCCTCTCTTTAATAGAAAGTGACCAGAGTAGTCTTAAAGGTATGTTTCAAGCATATAACACATTCGTATGCATCTGCAATTTGTTGTGTCTATTGCCTTTCTAATTTTAATTTCATGTTCCTTTTCTAGACTGCACTTTAAATTCTGGATGACAGACCTATCAGGACTGAGTGGACCTTTGAGTGACAAGATGGGGGGTGTTCCAAAGAGACCATGGCAGCCTGCAGCTAGGACTTTATCTTTAATGCAAATGGTGATGCCGTGATATCTAGTGCTTTAAACAAATCTCTTTTTTTAAGTGTCAGGGTTTCCAAATTGTTATATCTACTTTGTTTAACAGATCAATAGGGACAAAAGGTTGATTCACTTGGTCTAATGTGGTAGGAATAGGTGAAATACTAAGATTGGGTCCTACACTCTACTTACGATCAGGCACCCATTCTTATGAATAGAGATTCCGTAGGGGCCACAGACAATCCCAGTACTTTTTTCCCAGTTAATTGAGAAAATTAAAGCCATCATACAATATATAACTTCCTCCCTCTCCACTTCTGTCAATGCCACATATATCCACCTGTCTTATTTGTCTGTCTCAGAAAATGTAACGTACTTCCTCCACCAATGTATGACCACTGTTTCTTGTTCTAGACCTCTTTTCTGCATTTGGTGTCATTGATCAAACCCTCCTTGAAACTCCTTTTGCATTTTTCCCATCTTTTTCTACCTGTCTCATGCTTCTTGGGGGTCTTTTTTTCCTCTGCCTACCCATTAAATAGTATTTCCCAAAGTTCCAACCTTGAGTTGTTTTCTGTCTGTGTCTTCCCTGTGAGGACTATCCACTCATTGTTTTAACCTATTTGCTCATGGATTCTAAAACTACTGCTATTCCTAACCTCTTCCTTGAAGTTCAGACATTTGGGAGGCTCATGAGCCCTTTAAACTCTAATTTGTCCTTTGCTTTCATTTGTACTCCCAATTCTCTCTCATCTCACTGCCTCCAGCTGTAACTACTACTACCCCCACCTACACCACCAAATCCATCTTGTAAGTAGCAGCCAGAATGACCAGTCTCAAATGTAAATCTGTTTCACTTGCCTCCTTAAATTTCTGATCTCCCTCCCCAGTCACCTTCAAGATAGTCCACCTCCATGGCCTGGTGTGCTAGGGTCTTCGTCATCTTGCCACTCTTTTCCTTCCCAGTCTTGTTTCCCTTTCCAGTACCATCTCCCATCCTACCCACTTCTCATTCATGAGGCTGCTTTACACCTGAGACCTTTCACATTCTTGTTGACGTTGTCTGGACTGTCTTTGTTTTCTTTGGCTGACTCTTCTTTATCCTTACTAATTTTTTAGGGTTCTTCCAAGAAGTCTTTCCTTATTCCATAGTCTGAGTTAGTTGACTTTTCTCTGCTTTCTTGACATTCATGGATTCATTCAGAAAATATTCATTGAACCCTTATTTTATGCTAGATACTAAGCTAGATACTGTAAATGTAATAATGAAAAAGCAAATATGGCAATAACCAATCTAATAATTTCCTGACAGAGTTTACGTTCTCATAGGGAAAAAAAGAAAAAAAATCAAAAAAAGGCAGTTCAGTCTTACTGGCTCCATGCTTGAGAATAGCTAGGAATTGAAAGGGTAAAAGACAAGTGTTCTAGATAGAGGCTAACAATGTTTATGAAGAAGAACACAGTCTAGGAACTGAGAGATTCTAGACAGGGGTGGAGAGGTAAATAGGGACCAGATCATGAAGAGCATTAGTGATGATGTAACAAACTTTGGACTCCTTCTTAAGGCTAATAGTACCTTTGAATGGTATCAACATGATTAGGTTAGTATTTAAATGATGAATCGCTACTCTGAGAAAAAGTACTCAAAGGGTGGCAATACCAGCAAGAAGGAAACCAGTTAGGAGATAATTGTAGTAAACCAGGGAAAGAAAGATGGCAGTTTATACTGGGGCATTGCCAGTGTGGGTAGAAATAGATCTCAGAAGAATTTTAGGAAGTAGAAATGGCAAAACTTGGTGACTGGCTGAATTGTGAGGGCAGAAATGGGATAAATCAAGGACAGAGTTTCAACAAGCTTTAGTGAAGACAGGGACTACCCCATTTGCTATCATGTATTCACAGCTTAGCACAAATCTTTATACGCTGGAGATGCTTGATAAGTACAAATGAAATTTTCTGGCTTGAGTACCCAGATAAATGGGATGCCAGTCTCTGATTTAGGTAACATAGAGGCAGACTCAGTTGGGAGGTAACTGGTGATTCAGTTTTGAATATGTCTAGCTTAACATGCCTGTGAAACATACCATGTCCAGATACACGGCAATTGGATAAATGATTCTGAAACTCAAGAAGAGAGGTCTGAGATGGATTCTTTGCATACTTAAAAAAATAAAAGTTTATGTTATATTGAAATGATCTGTTTTGTGCCTGTCTCCACTATCACACAGGTCTGGTTCTTAATGACCTTTGATGTTCTAATGCCTAACACCATGCCTGGTACAAACTGCACACCCAATCAGTGTTTGTTGTTGAACTGAACTCCTTTTGAGACATGATGCATCTAACAAAGTAATAGTAGTAGCCTCTGAGGAGGGAAACTAGCAGGTCAGAGTGAAAAAGAAATGTTCATTTTGTTGAATATATTTTAGTTCCTTTTGCCTTTTCCTCCAATGTATTTCTATTTCATGAGAAATAAAAAGATGACATAAAAATTGTTCTAGTAGATTTATATGGACTTAATACCAAAAGCAATACTCCAACTATGTTCTAGTCACTATACAGTAGAATATTAAGATGCTATCTGATATTATATCATATTAGCTTTTTTTTTTTTTGAGACAGGGTCTCAGTCTGTTGCCCAGGCTGGTGTCATCATAGCTTACTGCAGCCTCAAACTCTTGTGCTGAAGCACCACATTACGTTATTGATTGGTTTACAAATTCTGTGGTTGTATTATTGATGCCATCATTCAATTCACTTATATGAATTAGGAATAGTAATGGCAAGATGTAGTGAAATTATGAACACACATTTTATAGTAAGGGCATGAGACAGAAAATCTTTGAAACTATGTACTGTATTATGAGATATATATAAAATCTACAAAAGCAAACAAGTGCCATTGTTTTATACCTGCCTAACATTTCATACGAGAGGAAATAATGATAGGTCTCTCCTATCGGCCAGCATTTTTGGCTTGCTGACATAGGTAGCAACACAGGTAGCATTTAATATTCAAAACCCTTTAATCACGAGTATCAGAAAGCACATCTTAACTGTAGTTATAAATGGAAAAGTAAAAATGCATAGTGCTTTTATATATTTTTGAGTTAGTATTGTGTATAATTTTATATAAATGGTTGAGGCCATAGATATTTTGAAAGTACACATTAGTATTTAAAGAAAATAGTAAATTCTAGTAACACTTTTGAATATACAGCATATTCACTGGGTGGCGCTGTTGCATTAATGTTAACCTTACATATTTTGAAAGTTTTATTTTATTTTATTTTATATAAGTAAATTAGAGTGATAAACATTGAACACAATGTTCTGGATTAAAAAAAATGGATTCTAAATTTATTGGCATTAGAATACATGTTTAGAGCCCAGGCTTAAGAAGAAAAATAGCATTGAATTCAAAATAGCTATCTGCTTTTTATTACCCTTTAATCATTACAAGCCTGTTAATCCACTTGACTTCTCAGCTGTGTTCATCTTTTTTAGTGGATTTGAGAACTGAGCTGTACATTTGTAATACAGTATCTTTGTTAAGGACTCACATGGAATTCTTAGTTTGGAACTATAAAGTACCTATTCTTTGCTAATTTGTGATGAGCTCTAAATAAGATCTGAGGAAGCAAAAAGTTGCTATGTTATACTCTAACCTCTCTAGTATCATTTTCCCAACTTTCCCAGCAAGTTCTATTATTTTAATATAGTTAGTATAGAGAATCTTAGGAATTATCAGCTGAAACAAATTAAATATTCTTCAAAATTTTTGTTCAATGTGACTTTTTAAAATTCAATTTTCTTTTGCAGAGATGGGGTCTCACTATGTTGGCCAGACTGATCTCGAACTTCTGGCCTCAGGCAGTCCTTCTGTCTTGGCCTCCCAAAGTGCTGGAATTACAGGAATGAGCCAACTTACCCAGCCTAAATTCAATTTTCATATTCTGGATATTTTCAATATCCATATTATAATATCTAGTGCTATTTTTCAGTTATTTCAAAGGAGTTAATGAGATTCTCAAGAAAAATACTGATATTAATGTATTCTAATTTTTTTATTTGAATAGTTTTTGGAGTACAGGTAGTTTTTGGTTACATAATTGAGTACTTTATTAGTGATTTCTGAGATTTTATTGCACCTGTCACCCGAGCAGTGATTGTACTCTAATTTTTAAATTAGTCAGTTATAACACATTTTAGAAAGGTGTCTTAGTTCATTCAGGCTGCTTTAACAAGCTACCACAAACTGGGTACCTTATAAGCAACAGAAATGTATTTTTCACAGTTCTGGAGGCTAGAAAAATCAAGGCTCTGGCAGATTTGATATCTGGCGAGGGCTTGCTTTCTGGTTCATACATGACATCTTCTAGCTGTGCCCTTGCATAATGGAAGGCATGAATGAGCTTTGTTGGACCTCTTTTTTAAGGGCACTAGTCCCATTCATGAAGGCTCCCGTCATGAATTAATCATTTCTCAGAGGCCCCACCTCCTAATACCACCTTGGGAGGTGGAATTTCAAAATACGAACTTTGGGGAGACACAAACATTCATGCCATAGCAGAAGGGGAATTTTTAAACAATGAAACCCATAATAACTCACAAATCAGAAAAGTTTGGGGATAAGTAGGTGTCTTTGTTGTTTTTCTTTTGTTTTGTTTTGTTTCGTTGGTGTTTTGTCACAGTTCTGGTGCCATGTTATCATTCTCATGAATTCTTTATGATAGTGATTTATATTGTCTAGAGTAAATTTTCTAATACGGACCCTTAGGAGAAAATCGCTTCTAAGTTCTCTACATCTTTTTCTAATCCTGTTTTCTCAAAAAGGGATCTGAGTCTATGCATTTCTATATAAGTACCAAGTAATATTATCTCATTTCATCTTTAGTCTTTGGAAAAATCACCTGCCAGTTTTTCTTTACTCTTTATTAAGCAAATTCAACCTGGCAAACATAGGTTGACCATATATATTCAAAATTAATACCTGAATATTGTTCCTAGGACAATCTGTTAAGATAATTTACATTTATTCACCTTTTATACAATATTTTATAATAATGATAGTGCATATTTACAGAAGATGTACCAGGTGCCAGGTCTTCTCCATGTATTACCTTACTTAATTATCACAACAACTGCATGAAGTAGTTTCTCTTACCATTCCATTTATAAACACACACACACACACACATATATACACATATATCATATTTACTTTAAGAAGACTGGAAGAACTAGCTGAAGCTCATATATCTAGGAAACCAGGAAGACAAAAGTTGAACCCCAGTAATTAATGTTAGAAGCTCTGTGCCTAGCTCCTCTACTGTGCTTCCTAATCTCAAACCCTTACACTGGAGGAGGCAGTGTTAATTTTTGTAATCTGTGCAGCAGACCCTTTTTATGTTCTACAGATTTTATCCCTGAATCCTTCTAGAAAGGATTGTATGCCTGGATACCTACTATTCTACCACTTCCCTACAGTACAACACAAAATACATAGACCTGTGAAGGGTTCCTCAGTTCTGTGGGGAAGAATTTAGTTGATTGGACACTTTGAATTTCTTTGCTATGCTTTGTTGTTCAAGGGATTATGTGTCTCTCTCCCTCGATAAGCCTTTAGGTGGGTTGGCAGTCTCACATAGACCTTCTAGGCCTTCAGAAATGTCCTACATATGTATTTTCTCATTCCTGACTCTTACATTCTTCTGGCAGCCTCTAGGGTCTCTCCTATCCCTTTCCTAGAACCTGTCACTCCAAAGAGAGAATAAAGTTCTCAGTTTTCTTCCTTTGTCTTAAACATTTCACAGTTTAGTGATTTGTTGATTGCTAGTTGCCTCTTGTTCCATTCATTGACTAGGGCTCGTCTAAAGGTTTTCTCCTGGAGTTAATATTAACTAAAACAAAACACATTTAACTATTTATTCTACCCTGATGATTAATTTTTTAAAGAAAATAACTATTTTTCTACATAAGGAATTTATAATAACATAATTGTGACATTATTTCTTTAGAATAAACCAGACTATATTGTGTTAAGAGCCATTTCTACCCTGATTGATATTGAACTATTTATCTGAAGTCACTGTTGATCCCCTTACCACAGCCTAGGTGTAACGGGGTATGGGGAATTAGTACATTTTATTTCACCCTGTTATATTTTTATTTTAGGTTGAAAGACAGAAAGCAGAATGGGAAACAATGCAGGTGGTTAGCTAAGTAGAAAGTAGAAATTTAAACTAAGTTTCTAATCTCAAGATAAATCAGACTTGGCAGGTATTGCAGAGATTTTGTGTGGATTACAAATACAGTAGCCATCGTGCCATCAACCAGACTTCATGGAATACTTGCACTTGTCAGACCCTGTGTTTTCACAACCAAAAGTTAAGACACATTACTTACCAGTACAAAATAATGTTTTCACTTTGGATTCTTCCCTGTGTGAGAAACTATAATGCTCTTATATCTGCTTGAGTCCAGATTCCTGTCTAGTAATCCATTTTTCACATCATTACAATCTACCTTTTTTATCTGACATAATCATCCAGTACTGTTTAAAATGTATTCTCTGCTTTAATCAGGCTAGCTTCCTTACACAATCCTGGTTCATATCACTGTTGTTTTTAGTAGCTTACTTCTACTCTGTGCACCTTGCTCCTTTTCCATTTAGGATTCCCTTTGCCCTCTTTTCAACCTAGCCAAATTTAGTTCGACTACCACTTCTTTCACCAATCCTTTAGTTTCCACTTCACTTCATACAGATCTTTCTTTTACTTAGTCTCCCATTATATATAACTACTATCTCTTCCACATAATTATTGTATTAGCCGTTCTAAACACTGCTATAAAGAACTGCCTAGGACTGAATAATTTTTAAAGAACAGCGGTTTAGTTGACTCACAGTTCTGCATGGCTAGGGAAGCCTCTGAAAACTTACAGTCATGGTGGAAGAGGAAGCAGGCATGTCTTACATGGCAGCAGGTGAGAGAGCAAGTGAAGGAAGCCAAGGGGGAAGAGCTCCTTATAAAACCATCAGATCTCATGAGAACTCACTATCATGAGAACAGCATGGGGGAAACCACCCCCATGACCCAGTCACCTCCCACCAATTCCCTCCCTCAACACCTGGGATTACAATTCAAAATGAGATTCGGGTGGGGACACAAAGCCAAACCATATCAATTATATATAAGCAAGTCTTGTTTTATTACACGTCACTTTATTATGCTTTGCAGATACTGTGTTTTTGACAAATTAAAGGTTTGTGGCAACCCCGCATTGAGTAAGCCTGTTAGTGCCATTGTTAACAGTGGCATGTGCTCAATTTGTGTCTTTGTCATGTTTTGGTAATTCTCTCAATATTTTAGACTTTTTAATTATGTATCTCTTATGGTGATCTGCAATCAGTAATCTTTGATGTTACTATTGTAATTGTTTTGGGGCACCAAGAATCACACCCATATAAGAGAACAAACTTAATAAGTAAATGTTGAGTGTGTTCTAACTGCTTTATTGACCGGCCATTTTCCCATCTCTCTCCCTCTCCTTGGGCCTGCCTATTTCTTGAGACACAACAATATTTGAATTAGGCCAATTAATAACCATATAATGTCCTCTAAGCCTTCAAGTGAAAGAAAGAGTCAAATGTCTCACTTAAAATAAAAACCAGAAATGATTAAGCTTAGTGAGGAAAGCATATCAAAAGCTAAGACAGGCCAAAAGCTAGGCCTCTTGTGCCAAACAGCCAATTTGTGAATGCAAAGGAAAAGTTCTTGAAGGAAATTAAAAGTGCTTGTCCAGTGAACACACAAATGAAAAGAAAGCAGAACAGTCATATTGCTGATACGGAGAAAGTTTGAGTGGTCTGGATAGATCCAATCAGCCACAACATTTTCTTAAACCAAAGCCTAATCCAGAGCAAGGCAGTAGCTCTCTTTAATTATATGAAGGCTGAGAGACAGGAAGAAGAAGAAAAGTTTGAAACTGTCAGAGGTTGGTTTATGAGGCTTAAGGAAAGAAGCCATCTATCATAAAAGTGTGATATGGTTAGGCTTTGTGTCTCCACCCAAATCTCATCTTGAATTATAATCCCCCTAATCCCTTCATACTGCTATAAAGAACTGCCTGAGACTGGGTAATTTATAAAGGAAAGAGGTTTAATTGACTTACAGTTCAGGTTGGCTGAGGAGGCCTCAGGAAACTTACAATCACGGCGGAAGGCAAAGGGGAAGCAAGGCATGTGTCAGGGGAGAGACCAGGTAGAGGTAATTGGACTGTGGGGGTGATTTCCCCCATTCTATTCTGATAGTGAGTTCACATGAGATCTGATGGTTTTATAAGGGGCTCTTCCCCCTTTGCTCGGCATTTCTCTTTCCTGCCGCCTTGTGAAGAAGGTGCGTTGCTTCCCCTTTGCCTTCTGCCATGATTATAGGTTTCCTGAGGCCTCCTCAGCCAAGCTGAACTGTAAGTCAATTAAACCTCTTTCCTTTATAAATTACCCAGTCTCAGGCAGTTCTTTATAGCAGTATGAAAATGGACTAATACAAAGTATAAAGTGAAGCAGCAAGTACTAAGGTAGAAGCTGCAACAGATTATGCAGAAACTCTAGCTAAGATGATGAAAGTGACTACACTAAACAACAGATTTTCAATGTAGACAAAACACCTTCTTTTGAAAGAAGATATCATTTAGGACTTTCATAGCTAGAGAAGAGAAGACAATTCCTGGCTGCAAAGCTTCAAAGGACAGAATGACTCTTGTTAGGGAAAATGCAACTGATGACTTTAAGTTGAGGCCAGTGCTCACTGAATATTCTGAAAATTCTACAGCCCTTAAGAATTATGCTGAATCTACTCTGCCTCTAATCTGTCAATGGAACAACAAATCCCGGATGACAGCACATCTATTTAAAGCATGGTTTCCTGAATATTTTAAGCTCCCTATTGAGACTCTGTTGAGAGCAGGAAAAAAAAAAAGATTTATTTCATATTACTGCTTGTTAGTAATGTACCTAGTCACCCAAGAGCCCTGATTGAGATTTACAAGGAGATTAATACTGCTTCTTGCCTGCTAATACAACATCTATTCTGCAGCCCATGGATCAAAGAATAATTTCAAACTTTAAATCTTATTATTTGAGAAATATATTTCATAAGGCTAGACCTGCTTCAGTGGTTCCACTTATAGATATGGCAAAATAAGCTGAAAACCTTCTGGAAAGGATTCACCATTCCAGATGCCATTAAGATCATTTGTGATTCGTGAGAGGAGGTCAAAATGTCAATTTATCATAATAGAAATTTGGAAGAAGTTAATTCCAAGCCTTATGAGTGACTTCAAGACTTTAGTAGAGGAAGTACATGAAGATGTGATGGAAATAGCAAGAGAACTAGAATTAGAAGTGGCACCTGAATATGTGACTTAATTGCTGCAATATTAGAATAAAACTTGAGTGGATGAGGAGTTGCTTCTTGTGGATAAGCAAGAAAAAAAAGGTTTCCTTAGATGGAATGTATTGCTGGTAGAGAGTCTCTGAACATTGTTACATTGTTGAAATGACAGCAAAGGATTTAGAATATTACAAAACTTTGTTGGTAAAGCAGTGGCAGGGTTTGAGAGTACTGACTCCAATTTTGTAAGATGTTCTATAGGTACAATGCTATCAAATACCATCACATTCTACAGAGAAATCTTTCATGAAAGGAAAAGTCAATTGATGTGGCCAACTTCATTTGTTGTCTTATTTTAAGAAATTGCTGCAGCCACCTAAACCTTCAGCAACCATCAGCCCCCGCTTTTTTTTTGTCACCCAAGTGGGAGTGCAGGGGCACTACCATAGCTCACTGTGACCTCTATCTCCCCAGCTCAAGTGATCCTCCTGCCTCAGCCTCCCAAAGTGCTGGGATTACAGGCATGAGCCACTGCACCCAGCCTATCGACCACCACCCTGATCAGTCAATAGTCATCAATACCAAGGCAAGACCCTCTATAAGCAAAAGATTATGACTCACTAAAGACTCATGAGCATTAGCAACTTTTAGCAATAAAGTATTTTTAAATTAGGATTTGTATATTTTTAGACATAATATTATTGCACATTTAACAGACTATAGTGTAGACATAACTGTTTATGTGCACTAAGAAACCAAAAAATTTGTGTCATTCCCTTTTTTGTGATACTCACTTTATTGCAATGGTGTGGAACTGAACCTACAATATCTCTGAGGTATGCCTATACATAATTATATACTATTTTATATTGGTTTTGAGTCATTTCATGCGTGTAAATTTGAGTATCTTAATTAAATTGCATACCTTTAAAGTCAAAGATTGAGTCTTCTTTGGACTGTGTATTCTCATGACAGTGAACTATTGACATGGCTCAAGACGTTGACCCGTTTTGGTTCCTGATGAAATTTTGTTAATTTAAATGAGAAAAAGAAGGACAGTGAAGTAAGTTTTTTTATAAAACTAAATTTATTTGGTTTATAAAACAGTTTAATATTATACCCTTCCTATATTTTTTGTGTCAAGTTATCTCTTTTTCTAGATGATTATAATAGATGATAATTTTTAAATGTTTCTATTTGTCAAAGTATAACATTGTCAATCCTGTGTCAATGTCTAACTTTTCCTTGTACTCATTCAAATAATCTCATAGTCGGAGCTTATTAAATACTTATTGTGTCACACAATATCCTAGTAAACACTGAAATGGGGAGGGATTACTTTCATTCTATTTTAGAGTGGCACAGTTTCTATGGTATAGTGACTAATCTGAACTAATATGTAAAAGATTAAGAATCCTTGAGAATCATTTTCAAAGAATAACTTTTTTAAATGTAGCACACTGCTGACTTGTGTAAAAATTAAGTGTGTTGCTGAACTTGTTTGAAACTCAAATTTTTGGACCCCACCCACAGACCAACTGAATGAGGATCTCTGGGTTTAGGAACTTTAAACTCACACTTTAAAGTAGTTCTGCAAGTGATTAGGATGCAGATGCTTCACGGAGTTAAGAACAACTGCTATCCTAGCAGGCTGATAGAGATGTAAGTTTCTATCTCATTTCTGCCAGTTACTGGTCATTGTTTCCTGGATAAGGTTTCTAAACACCTTTAAGTCTCAGTTTATTCTTCTATAAAATATGATTACTAATAAGGCTGCTGTGGTGAAGGTTAAATGAGATAATGGATATAAACTAGTGTTACAATGAAGGTGGTCAATAAATATTAATTTACTTCTTTTCCTTCTTTTGAAATGCCGTTGTACTTCAGTGATGAGTAGTATAAAGAGTTTCTGATTCATGTACTAGACATTGCTTTTGGCCGCAGATCTCATCACTGAACCAATCATGTGTTACTAAGGCTCCTTTTCTTTTTTTCTTTCCTTTTTTTTTTTTTTTAAAAATTACTCTTGAAGCCAAAGTTATCTCACTTGCTATTAAGTTGCAGAAGTACAGTACTTTCCTAATCCCCAGGCTTCTGCTTCTCCCATCCTTAACCGGCATGGGACCCAGTGGAAGGATTAATGGACTAGAAGTCGTTTGGGTATTGATTTCCTACTTAGTAAAATGAGGGACTTTTTCCACATGATTTGATATATCCTTTCTGTTAAAAAAAAAAAAAAAAAGTTCTCACTTTTATGTCACGCATAAAATTGAGAAGACATTATTAAGTTCTCCCACTATTTTACCACTTGCCAATGTAGGCTCCTAGATTTACGTGGAAGAAAATTGTTTCATTTTGGAGAAGAAAATAAGCAGAGAATCTACTAGAATCAGTTTTTACTTGACATTGTCATCTCTTTGACTTAGAAAAGGGATGTGGTAGAGAGAGATAGCAGCTAGAGATCTAAGGGCAGGAAAACCATGCTTTGAGGAACCTTATCCCATATCAGAATCTCAGTAGCTCTTCCCTCTGTTTCAGCCTCACCTCTTACAGGAGTTGTTCCCAAGTGGGAGATGAGCTCTTTTTATATATTCAGAATATATATAATTCAGAAATTGGGAGATTCGAAGTAAGGTATAATGCATTGGTTTGCTAGGGCTGCCATAACAAAAGATATTGGAGTGGTGCATCTACAAGCCAAGGAATGCCAAAGATTGCCAGCAAACCACCAGAAGCCAGGGAGAGGCATGGAACAGATTCATCCTCACAGCCCTCAGAAGGCATCAACCTTGCTGATATCTTGATCTAGTACTTTTAGGCTCCAGGACTGTGAGACAATGAATTTCTGTTGTTTAAGCTACCTAGTTTGTGGTACTTATCTTCACATGGCATTCTTGTGTGTATTTGTATGTCCAAATTTCTTTTTTTTTAATAAGGACATTGATCATATTTTATTAGGGTAAGACCCACCCTAGTGACCTCAGTTTAACTTGATTTCCTCTACAAAGACCCTATTTACAAATAAGATCACATTCTGAAGTGTGGGGATTAGGATTTCAACATATCTCTTTTGGAGGACACAATTCAACCCATAAAACATGGTTCACAGCATCATGAGCCAGAGGCCTTCCTGGGCAGGATCAATATAAATAGCCTGAGGGCTCAAACCAGGACAAATATACCAGCTTGCCTCAGAACAAAATGCAATTCCTGGATTTTTACCTCCTTTGAAAACTGAATACTAATTACTTATTTTTATATTACCAATGCTCTTTGAGTGCAACATGCTGAGTATATGTGATTCATTTTATTTTTCTTAGAAACAGAGCTCTTAAAAAGCACTGTCTGGATATCTTCAGAGGGAAAAAGGAGAAAGTTAATTGAATCGGTGACACTTCAGGTCTCTCACAGAGGAAGGTAAGGTTTCAGTCAACAGCACATAGAGGATTATCCTCATTTACCCAGGACTGACAGTGTTTGTGAATTCTAAAACTGTGCATGTAGTGAATATACAAGATAAAATTGAAATAAGAATAATGGAATAGCAGTTTAGAAATGATTAAAATGTGCCCAAGCCCTGAGTTTTCAGATAACATGATAGTTTTCTAATAGTGAAAATGTTTAAGATGTATAGCCATAAAAAAGATTTAAAAAAGAAAGAAACAGATGTATAGCCAACTTTTAATAATCTGTGCTATACACGCCATAGCAGGTCTGAAGGTAGCTATATACCAGCAGCAGAAGGTGTACCCCTGGAGCACAGTTTTTTGGCAGTACTCCCAGCTGACCAGCTGAGGACTAGTGACCCTACTTAAGAACAGTTGGCTAAGAGGATAGTCAAGTGAGGGGAATGTGCTACAAGAGAATCATGGTAGATAGAGATGCCTACAAAAGGGAGTGTCTGTCTTCTTGTTTGTTTCTGATCTGTAGAACCTGCAGGTTCACTGTAGAACTCCCATTGGAGCACAGTGGAGCATGAAGAGAGAATCCTTAGGAGAGCTTACCAAGGAATTTGGGGGAAGAGTGTGTTTACAAACATGGGGAAAAGTACTTACTTCTCATTTAGATGTTCTGCAGGCAGAAAGCTTACTAGTGTAGCCTGTATTTGTAGGGCTGCAAGCCACCAAAGTAAAGACTACTTGTAAGAGAACCAATCTTTTCTGAAGCTCTGTGTGAAAAGATACAGTGGTCGGGATGGGGTGCAGAATCTCTAGGGCAGCTCATACAGCCACAGGGCAAAGAGAGGGAACCCCTACACTGAAAAAAAGATTGCAGCAGGGACGGAGGGCTAGTAGTTTTAGGACAACTAGACACTTCTGAAAGTGAGGACTCTGTCCTTACAGAGACCACCAAACCAACAGAAGCCACCAGGACAGCACACAGCCATTCCAAAATTCCAAACCAGGATCATTCCAGAAAAGCTTTACATCTCAGTCTAGTATATGGATGGTTTTGTAAGATGACCTATGATTTTTCTGTTCCTCCTTCCTGCCCCTAACTTCAGAGAAACAGACCTGGAAAGAGGGAAGGGAGGAGTGAAAGAGTGTGCTATACTTTACCTTCTCCCCTTCTATTTTAAACCGGACAAATCTATATTTTAATTATTAAAAGTAACCAGAAAGTTATATGGTCTCTCCAGGATGGCATTAAAGAAAATGAGAGAGAAAAGTTTAAGATAGCATGGTTGGAGACAATAATTGGAAGAAACCAAGTACTTCAAGTTATATAACACCCTGTCTTATAAACACTCTCGAACCAGTAATAATCCTATTACTGGAAGACATCTTCAGGGTTGAAATGCTACACATAACTGAAGACTACTTGTTAGACCAAGACCTTAAGAACTTCTTTACTGACTATTCCCAACATGTGGTGCTGGTAATCATTAAAGAATCATTGTATTGGCTGTTAAACATCTCGGGATCCCCTGTTTAAATCAAATTAACAAAACACTTATTTAACAAATATATATTGATTGCCAATTATGAAGTAGATGCTATAGTAGGTGTTGGCAGTATAAATATGAAGAAGACATTGTGTGTGCATATTAATATACAGCGAATTAAACGTCAGCCAGAGAAGTACTATACTAGAAGGTTGATAGAAGTGTGGTGGTAGCTCCCAGGAGGAAGCAGTTGGCCTCCTTGGAAATGAGTAGTCTTCACAGAAAGTATGACATTTGACCTGCTTCTTAGAGGAGATGCATATTAAACCTATTAAATCCATATCAGCCTTTAACACCTTTGCTCAGATTAGTTTCTTGAGCTGTTTTTCTACCTGGTGAGCAGATAAGAGCAGGACAGGAAAGTTCTGATGAAAGGAAGAAGTGCCACAGAGGGAATGCCTTGCAAGGAAAGAAGCCTGGCAGGCAGGACCCCCTGAGTATCCTAAGGAGAAGTACCAGCGATTTAGGGAAGAAAATTGCTGCCAGAAGGACAGGAAATAAAAATTATGACCTAGATCATTTTACTTACGTCTTCTCTGGTTCTATGAATATATCTCGGGTGTCCTTTTATAATCACATTTCATTAACCAGGCAAGATTAATCAGTGACCAGATAGGACAGTCACTGACTCTTAAGACTTTATGCTTTGAAACAATGTGTACAAATGTGTAGAGAGACATGTAGACCAGCAGTCTCCAACCTTTTTGGCACGGAGAACTCATTTTTGGAAGACAGTTTTTCCATGGGATGGGATGGCGGAGCAAGAGTTTGTTAGGGACATTGGATGTGTGGGGGGTTGGTTTCAGGATGAAACTGTTACACCTCAGATCATCAGGCATTAATCAGATTCTCATTAGTAGTGTGCAATCTAGATCCCTCGCATGAGCAGTTCACAATAGGGTTCACACTCCTATGAGAATCAAATGTGCGGTTGATCTGATGGGAGGCAGAGCTCAGGCAGGTTGTAATGCTCACTGACCGCCACTCACTTCCTGCTGTGTGGCCTGATTCCTAACAGGCCACAGACCAGTAGCTGTCTGCAGCTAGGGGGTTGGGAACCCCTGATTGTATACCAGTAAAACAAGGGCTGATAGAGCTGCTAATGCCAGCCTCAGATGAGTGAAGGAGCAAATACAGAAGTACAGTTCAAGTATACAGAAGTTCTCTTCATCCTTGTAGCTCTTTGAAGTTTTGACGATTCTACTTTGTATTTTTAAGTTCCAATTTTAATGCAAGGTGTGTAATTGAGTGCTAGTTGTGTGATTTGGAGCAAGTCTCTGAGAGATCTCTTTTTTAAAAAATAATCCAAAAACTAGAAGATTGGACTAAATTATCACTATGATTCTTTTCAAAGCTATCTTAATTTACGACTATTTGAAGTTACTTCAGTCAGTGCTAATGATACCGTAGTCGCAGATTTGAACCACTGAGATGCAATTCACTTATTTAAAAACTACTTGATGAGGGTTTGTTGGGAGGATTGCTAGATAAAATATGGGACACCTAGTTAAATTTGAATTTCACATAAAGAATGAAGATTTTTAATGTAAGTATGTTTCGTATAATATTTGAATATGTAAAAATATCCAAATATACTTAAAATTTATTCGTTCTCCATTTGAAATTAAAATGTATGTGTTCTTTCAAAATCTAGCATTCTTACATCTATGTTAGCCTCAATATAGAAGCTACGCTCTGTGGAAGACAAAATGGTGTATCAGTCATAGATCCTTCACTCAGTCTAGAGGGGCAAATGAGAGTCAAATATTAATAATGATATTACAAAATGAGTTCATGAGAAATATACTTAGAGAGTGCGATAAAGGTTTTGCAGGAGGGACAAATTACTTCCAGCCACAAAAGCAAGAGAAGAACTTGAGCTGGGCTGAGAAAGATGGCAGGATCAAGGCTTCTGAATGTGGTGTGAGGAAGGGGTAAGGTCATTTCCAGTAGAGTGAACGGCTTGAGTAAAAGCATGGAGATGGGAAAGCACAGAGGAAGAGAGGAGAGCTAGTCATTTGGTTTGACTGTGGCTTGATTGGGTAAAGGTAAATTAAAGCAGAAAATATTAGAAAGGGAAGGCAGGGCCATACCAAGGGAGCCAGAGGTAGGAGGAATGAAGGATAGAAATCTGAATAAGCAAAGGCATTTGATTTGATGCTTGAAGGTTTTTGATCCAGGATGACACTGCATGCCAATAGCAACAAGGGAGGGTGTAAAGAATCATCCCAAATGAATCACTTCCAAGAAAAACTTGGAAGTGTAGTTTTTAACACATAGCTTAAGAAACATATTAGGTGAAAAGGAAATATAGGTAAGTGGGAAAATCACAAGCTTAGGTATGAAAAGATTCTGGGTTCAAATCCACATTCTCCTTCTGTATGATTGTAAGTTATTTCCTATCTGAAACTCAGTTCCTTGCATATACAAAAGACTACAAATGCTCTCATTATGCTTGGAATTTATAAGTACCACTGTATACCTGGCATATATTAGGAGCTCACTAAATACTAATTGCCACATGAGTTATTATTTACTTATTACTTATTCTCCTCTAGTCTTCAGAGTATCTTATTTTATTGTAGCAGGTGAAGATGCTCCCAAGAGATTAAAAAAATGTTTTCCAGAATATTTTTATTTTTATGAAAAAAATCTTTTTCGTAAAATGAAAGACAACATATCTATCTGAACTAAAAAAAAAAAAAAAAAAGGAAAAATTAAGAAGCCAATATTTGGAAAATTTGGTCCAAATACTTACTTTAAATTGATTTCTTCAATACTAGAGAAAGCAAGATTTTCTTCCTAATTGAAATATCACATGGTTAAACCAGGAACCCTGGGAAAATCTGGGGTATCTTTCGATAATTATGAAGTGAAAGCAAGAATTTCTATTTAATTATTTACAGCCTGACCAAATAGTATAGAATTTAGGTCAGCAGGTGAACCAGGGAGTCTCAAGGATCCTGTGTACTTAAAGGAATAACAAAGCAGGGGGCTCATGGCCCATGAAAGCCAGAGTGAAGGGGAGAATTGAGCAGTAATAGGCTCATTTTTTTTTTCTTTATAAAGACTCATTCTGGGCCTGGCGTGGTGTCTCACGCCTTTAATCCCAGCACTTTGTGAGGCCAAGGTGGGAGAATCAGTTGAGCTCAGGAGTTTGAGACCAGCCTGGACAACATGGTGAAACCCTATCACTACAAAAAGTACAAAACTTAACTGGGTGTGGTGGCATGCACCTATAGTTCCAGCTACTCAGGAAGCTGAAGTGGCACGACCACTTGAACCCAAGAGGCCTGGGCTGCAGTGATCTAAGATGGTGCCACTGCACTCCAGCCTCAGTGACTGAGCAAGACCCTGTCTCAAAAAAAAAGACTCATTCTGATAATTGCCCTTGTTTCTGATTTTTTTCCTCTAGGATTCTGATTTTTTTCCTCCATCTCAGTTGTGTTTTTGTCCATTAAAATAGGCCACAATGATTGATGATACATTTGTTCTCTGAGATAGCACCTAGAGGAACGGTTACCAAAGTGTCCTGTGCCCTGTCAAAGGCTGAAATAACCACCATTGCTGAAATTATGTGTTTATAGATAACACCTCCCTATTTTGGCATTTTTCTTTCAAAAATGAATTATCACCAGTACCTGCCTTTATTCATATATTTTCTCCTCAACCTCGTTGCTGAGTATCTAAAATAGATTTGCAGCTGAAGAACTACTCATTCCCTTGTCTTCCCATACCAGGCCTATAGCCTGCTTTCAAACTTATTCCTATGCACAGCACAACGTGAGCTATATCTTAGGTTTATTCTCATACTTTGTATTCGGAGTCAATAAACTTGGTAAGTGCACAGCTGTGACACAGTAGGATTCCTACAGGCTTTAAGCAAATGTACGTGATTTTATCAGTCCCAGAAGACTAGCCCTTGAGTGATTTGCTTGGGTAACATTTTTGGCAGTGCTTCTTTCTTTGTTTTTGTTAATATTCTGGATTCATGTTTGTGAGACTCTCAAATTTATTTCAGATTAGATGAAGGTGACCTTCCCCTTCGCCAAGCAGAATCTCCCATGAGACTCATGAATCCTCTTTAGGCCAATTATAGCTATCACTTGTTAACTATTGGAGTACCTTCAGTCTTAAAAGAGCTGCTAGAAAATTAAGACTGCAACATGAAAGAAGAGCAAATGGTCAGGCATATCACACGTTTTTATCAAGTGATTTGGTTTAGGACTTGATAACCTGGTTAGTACTTGAGCACTGAGAGACATTTTGAATTTAAAGTCAGATGGAGAAAGTGAAGGAAGCTAAATTACAGAAGATAGAAACACAATCAATCATATTCAGAACAGAAACATCTTGGGCTTGATGTCTGGGAACAATGAGAAGATTAGGCTGCTTTAGAACTTAGCTCTTATTTGTTGTGGTGACCTCCACCTGCAAGAGGACACTCTCCCATCCCAGTGAGACTGAGGTGAGAATCACAAGACCACTGCCCTCTATCTCATCTTTTCTCCAAGCCTTAGGCCATCATGGGATTCACTAACATCATTCACACGTCAGGAATGATATATCAGAGTGATCCCCTCTTTCCTGCTCATCTTTCTGCCTCTAGAAAAGACAGAATTTCACTGTTTACCTCGGGAAACATGAAAGTTAATGATAAATATAAATGATAGATGAAGCAAACATTGAAAGCTATAAAGTTGAAAGTAGGACCTAATACCTTGTGGTAATGTGTGCTCCTTTTTTTTTTTTTTTTTTTTTTTGAGGCGGAGTTTCGCTCTGTCGCCCAGGCTGGAGTGCAGTGGCCGGATCTCAGCTCACTGCAAGCTCCGCCTCCCGGGTTCACGCCATTCTCCTGCCTCGAGACTCCCGAGTAGCTGGGACTACAGGCGCCCGCCACCTCGCCCGGCTAGATTTTTGTATTTTTTAGTAGAGACGGGGTTTCACCGGGTTAGCCAGGATGGTCTTGATCTCCTGACCTCCTGATCCGCCCGTCTCGGCCTCCCAAAGTGCTGGGATTACAGGCTTGAGCCACCGCTCCCGGCCTATGTGTGCTCCTTTTTAAAAGAAAACACACATGAGTCATTTTAGAAAGGTTAATTTGTGCTACCTGTCCAAAATATTCTCAGAATAATTGCAGAGAAAAATTGTGACAAAACACTAGAGGCACCATTGGTGAAAGAAAACTGTATATTCTTGTCTTTCAATCAGGAAAGAATAATATTTACTTGACCAAAATGATTTTTTTCCTCAGAAACTGTAGTACTGGCTATTAGAAAACAGATAATTTAAACTATCATTTCTCAGAATGTTTTATCTCCATGACTCAAAGATAGTTTCCCTCCGTGAGGAAATATCCCAGTGTTTGTTTTTGAGTTGTCATCAATACAAAGCAGCAGTACCTTCACATATACTGTGTTTCCAGCTTTTCAAAGCATTTTCACTTGTTTCTCAATTGTTTATTACAATAATAACCCTGTGTTGACATTATTATCTTCATTTTACAAACAAGGCAGCTCAGATTCAGACATTAAGGGACCTTCACAATATATTTAGCTGATGGTGGCAGAACCAAGGCAAAACCCAAAGTCCTTGCCAAAGACCACCTCCATTTGTCTTCAATGGACTCCCTGAGTTTTTCATTGTTGTTCTTCTGTGGTATGGCTGAAGCCCTCCAAATTTGGAAAAGACAAGCAAGTACAAGATAGGCACTTAGATTATCATTCCTCAACTGGCTTCTCCACAGGCTTTTCCTCCTAATATATAAAAAACAGCAATAAAGGACAGAAGACTAACATTTTAAACACTGAACTGTTGCTCAAATTTACTCCTCCTGTATAATAAAATTTGTTCTTATAAGGTTGTAAAACTGCACTGCCTCCTTAAATTGCTTGTTTCACATGTCTATACTATTCAGCTCCTTTTCTCATCTCTGCAGTGCCTACCCCCAACATACTACTGGCTTAACAATTCCCATGAAACAGTGTTTGAATTTAAGAGGCAGGATTGTGAGAAACACGAATGGCCATCCTCTCATATATGTGCTTCTATCACAGAAATTTGATTGTTCTCTAAAGGCAAGCATGGATTTTTTTTTTTCTTCCAGCAGCTTCAAGGTAATTATCTACTTAACCTGCATAGTAGCAGTTGCTGGGGCTCAGAAAACCTGAAAATGTACCATTTTGGTATGCTAATTATTTAAACTGAGGGCACTTGGGAAACAGCAAATACAGGAAACGGCTCTCTCTGAACTCCCTAAGTGCCTGAAGATAGAGCCTCCAAAAAGTAACACAATTGTCATAGGTATCCTCCTGGGAGTCTCATCAGTGAAGGAAGATTAACTCACAGGAGACGCCACCCTCCAGAAAGACTTTGTCACAAACTATCCATCACCTCTTCTTCCGATGAGATCCTTGGAGACAATGTTTATTACCTGAGAGATGTTATCTGTATAACAAGACAACCTTTGTTCTCCATGCATTCCCTCCTCTTACTCCCCTGCGACTTGTAGAGACACCACTCCCCATAAACCACCAACCCCTACTTCTTTCTTTAGCTCAGGATTCTATAAAAACTTCTATCATCTGGCCCCTCTTCAAGTCCTCTACTTTGTGGGACTCCTATGTGTAATTAAAATAGCTTTTCTCCTACTAAACTGTCTACTGTCAGTTTATTTCGTAGATTCAATTATTGAACCTTCAGAGGATAGAAAATTTTCCCTCCCCTACACAATTATAAGAGTAATTTGGAATTTTACTTGTTGTTTTATATCATTAGTTATCTTTATTTATATACACGCATATGTCCTCTCACTCTATCACTCCAAATGAAGTGATATGCACATATATATATAAAATACACATTTCTTATTTCTATGTCCTGTTTTCCCTCCATCCCTTGCATTTTGCCTTGTGTATTGTTAGTGTTCAAATAAATATTTGTTAAACGAAAAGGAAATGAAAGAATGAAAAGTTCTACAAACCTATCAATAGTAAACAATAGTGGCTGTACTTTTCTTTCAGAGAAACAAGTCAACAGTTTTCAAACAAAATCAGTCGTGGAGATATTTCCTAATGACTTAGCAGTCAACAATTCCCAGCTCAAAAAATTAAAAAAAGATAAAACAATACATTACCTTTATCGTTATGAATGTCTTCAAAAATAATTTGTTCATTATATATTTAGTTATGATTTAATTGTTTTGTGAAACCATTGGGAATATATTTCATTTTGTTTCTTGTTCTTGTAGAGAAGAAAAACTAATTTTCTCTGTACTCTGTAGTTCTTAACTGCAATTCCTGGTAACAAAAGACAAATCAACAAGCAGAAGTTTGTTAAAATGTATACTTAATGTTACATGTTACATGGGAGAAGATCCAGAGAAATGAGTACATCTGTGCAGCAAATCTCAAAGAAAGTTTAAACTTTAGGATAAATGCCATTGTTTTTTGATACAAGAAAGAAGGATGCAGGGAAAGACCCAGCTCAGAGGAGATGACTAGGAAAAGTATCTTAAACAAAGGTAATAGGGAATCCTAATTAGGGAAAGGGAGTCAGGCTGGTGGGACCAAGGGAAAGCAAAAAGAAAAAGCAGATAAGCTATAACTCTGCCTTTCTTCGTGGTCCAGAACACAGCTCTCCTACACAAATAACTCACAATCTTCCTGTGTCCAGCTATCACCAGACTCTGTTGATCAAAAAATGCAAGTTAGCTCACTGCAACCTTGACCCGTTATCTGGGTTGCACAAAGCCCTCTTCAGCACACAGCACAAGCACCATGCTATAAAATCACCAACAAACCTTTGTTTCTTTGTAGTCAGCTCCTCTCTTGCTGATTTGCCCGCGGCTGTCTTACACTGTGTTTTCCTACTTTCTCTAGTAAATCTGCCTTTCTTTACCTCCAACTGTGTTGGTAAATTATTTTAACCACCCATCTGGCACCAGCCCCAGATAGTCACCATCTACAACAGATAAGGATGATTATGCAAATTTAAGTCAATACCTTTTCCATTTTATTTAAGAGTCATTAGTGATTTAGTGTCCTTTTCTTCCTGATGCAGGGAGAAAGACCCTTACAAATAAAGTTTCCTTTTACAGATGTAAATTTCTCTTTCTAAAAAAGTAACTTTTTAGGGCCAATTCTGTGTCTGGTATTTCTCAAAATAACTCATTCAAAATAATATGTCAAAGATTTAGGGTGACATATTCTGTTCTTCTACAGTCATATTTTGGGGTAGTGTACTTTGAGCACTGCCATATTCCTGTTTAAAACTTTCCCGAGAAGTTTCACAATCCAGAAACTGAGTTGGTAGATTATCCCATGACCTAGGGCTTTTTTATGAAAACAAAAGGAAAAGGTTAATAGTTAGAATAAACTATAACCTAGTCTTTTAGTTTGGAGTGCAGACAGTCAAGAAAGTTTCTAAATGTTTGCCTTAAAGCATCTTTTGCAGTTTGAATACCTCCAGTGATGGCTGAGTGGCCCACAGCAACAAGCATGAAGGTTGTCCATACATGAGCTGTTACGATGATTTATCTGCAGTTTATATCAAGTAGTCCAGTTTTTAGCTCACAGGGCTTTAGTAAAGGGGCAGTCTTTATTTTTAGTGATTCCATGTCAGAAAGGTGGAAGAAAATTTGAAATGTTAGTTTTAAGAGTTTTGTAAAGTCTTAGCCAAATATTAGAAGAATTCAGGGTCAGTTGAAGTTTATAGGTAGATAGCAAAACCTCAGAGACAATAAACAGGAGTAGAGTCTAATAACAGGTGTACCATAGTTTTCTATTGGAACATAATTTTTCTCTCTACAGCCACCCCCACTTCTGCCAAAGATAGTTGCAGTAAGAATAATTAGTTTACAAAATAAGTCTACTGTTGTCATGTCCTGATTATTTAAGTAAGTATAGCAAGAGTAGTGATTAACCATAAAGGCTCTTTTTAAGTTGGCGTCACTGGAACTTTAATAAGAAATCTCAGATTGGACTTTTTAAAGCATCATAAGACTAAGATGCCAACCCAAGAACTTGCCATCAGATATTGTAGCAGGATAAATTTTTTTTCCTGTCACTCCTTTTTCTGTACTCTGCCTATTTCTGTGAAAAGAGAGAGTTGATTTTAAAAAAAAGATTGATATTCAGCATAGTAACAGGCAGTCAATATTAGCAAGAGTAAGGGGTTTTGGTCTAATAAATACCATGTTTTAAAGAAATTAAGACTTCAAAGCCTCACTTGAAGGTTCACAATATCAATCTGATGTCACCCCTCAGACTGAAGCCAGGATATTTGCTTAAAACCTTGATGCCTTTGAAGATTCCACTTCAGGGTGGATTCAAGTACTTGGCATTGGGTGTGGGGATAAACAGAGGATAGAAAAAGTATAAAGAACCTTGGAAAGAGAGAGGAAGACCAGAGGGAGAGAGAACAATGTGCATGTACTCATCTGGGAACCAATATTGTGTAGTGGTTAATGTCAGCTTCTCTGGAATCAGATGGCCAAGGTTAAAATCAGCCACCTTGTTAAATGAGGAATATAATAGTCATAACATCAAATAATTATTTTAAGGGTATAAACTTTCCCAAGAAGTTTCACAATCCAGAAACTGAGTTGGTGGATTATCCCATGACCCAGGCCATTTTTATGAAAACAAAAGGAAAAGGTTAATAGTTAGAATAAATTATAACCTAGTTTTTTAGTTTGGAGGGCAGCCAGTCAAGAAAGCCTTAAACATCTTTTTCAGTTTGAATACCTCCCCTGCTAATAAAGATTTCTTTTATTAGCAGTGTGAGAACAGACTAATACAGTTAATTGGTACTGGTAGACTGGGGTGCTGCTATAAAGATACCCGAGAATGTGGAAGTGACTTTGGAACTAGGTAAAAGGCAGAGATTGGAAAAGTTTGGACAGCTCAGAAGAAGATAGGACAATGTGGCAAAGTTTGGAACTTCTTAAAGACTTGTTGAATCACTTTGACCAAAATGCTAATAGTGATATGGGCAATAAAGTCCAGGCCGAGGTGGTCTCAGATGAAGGTTAGGAGCTTATTGGAACCTGGAGCAAAGATGACTCTTGCTATGCTTTAGCAAAGAGTCTGGCAGTGTTTTGCCCCTGCCGTAGAGATCTGTGGAACTTTAAACTTGAAATAGATGATTTAGGGTATCTGGAGGAAGAAATTTCTAAGCAGCAAAGCATTCAAGACGTGATCTGTTTTTTTTCTGAAAGTGTGCAGTTATATGTGCTCACAGAGAGATGGTTTGAATTGGAACATATATTTAAACGGAAGCAGAGCATAAAGGTTTGGAAAATGTGCAGCCCAACCATGCAGTAGAAAAGAAAACCCCATTTTCTGGGGAGATATTGAAGCCTGCTGTGGCATAAGTAGCAGAGCATAAAGATTAGGAAAATTTGCAACCCAACCATGTAGTAGAAAACTCCATTTTCTGGGGAGAAATTCAAGCCTGCTACGTAATCAGCAGCCAAATGTTAATAGCCAAGACAAATGGGAAAATGTCTCCAGGGCATGTCAGAGATCTTCATGGAAGCCCCTCCCATCACAGACCCAGAAGTCTAGGAGGGAAAAATGGTTTTGTGGGCCAGGCCCAGAGCCCTGCTGCTCTGTGCAGTCTCAGGACTTGGTGCCCTGCATCCCAGCTGCTCCAGCTCCAGTCATGACTAAAATGGGCCAAGGTACAACTTGGTACAACAAGGTACAACCTGTGGGTACGCAGAAGACAAGAGCTGAGCTTTGGGAACCTCTTCCTAGATCTCAAAGGATGTATGGAAATACCTGGATGTCCTGGCAGAAGTCTGCTACAAAGGCAGAGCCCTCATGGAGAACCTCTACTAGGGCAATGCAGAAGGGAAATGTGGGGTTGGAGTCCCCAGACAGAGTTCCCACTGGGGTACTGCCTAGTGGAGCTGTGAGAAGAAGGCCACCATCCTCCAGCCTCCAGAATGGTAGATCCACTGACATCTTGCCCCGTGCACCTGAAAGTACCACAGGCACTCAATGCCAGCCTGTGAAAGCAGCTGTGGGGGCTATACCCTGCAGAGCCACAGGGGCAGAGCTGCCCAAGGCCTTGAGAGACCACTCCTTGTATCGCTGTGTCTTGGATGTGAGACATGGAGCCAAAGGAGATTATTTTGGAGCTTTAAGCTTTAGTGAGTGCCCTGCCAGGTTTCAGACTTGAAAACAAAGTGCCTATGACCCCTTTGTTTTGGCCAATTTTGCCCATTTGGAACAGAAACATTTACCCAATGTCTGTACCACCATTGTATCTTGGAAGTACCTAATTTGTTTTTGATTTTACAGACTTGTTAGGTGGAAGGGACTTGCCTTATCTTGATGAGACTTTGGACTTATACTTTTGGGTTAATGCTAGAATGAGTTAACACTTTGGCGGACTGTTGGGAAGGCATAATTGTGTTTTGAAATGTGAAAAGGGCATGAGATTTGGGAGGGACCGGGGCAGAATGACATGGTTTGGCTCTGTGTGTCCGGAGCTGCGTGGCCCGGCCATAGCGATTATAACTGACGACTGACACCTGAGCTCTATACATTTCCACTTTATGCCTCCTCCGTAGATTTACTTTCTTCCTTGTTCTGCTGTCTCATACGCCAGTACAAAATGGCGCTCTTCCGGGTTCTTCATCACCCATTTTCCCGCGCCCGGGAAAATGATCAACTTACAGCGCAGGCGCCATCCCGCGCCCGGGAAAATTACCAACCGACGGCGCAGGCGCAACATGACGTCCGACCGAAGAAACCAATACCTACCTGGCCACGCCCACTGCAGGGCCGCCATCAACGCCCTGGCCCAACCTCCACCCTTGCTGGTCTATATAAGGCATTACACTGCCACCAATAAACGAGACTTGATCAGGATACTGTCTTGTCTCCATTTCTCGTGTCTCTTGTCCCCCAGAGTTCCCACTCCCTCTTCTAGGGCCTACATTGACGATCCCGTGGGTCGGGACATCTGTGTCGCCACCCAAATCTCATCTCGAATTGTAATTCAAATTGTAATCCCTAGGTGTCAAGGAAGGAACCTGGTGGGAGGTTATTGGATCATGGGGACAGTTTCCCTTACGCTGTTCTCATGATAGTGAGTTCTCACAAGATCTGATGGTTTAAAAGTATGGCAGTTCCTCCCCTTGCTCTCTCTCCTGCCACCGTGTCAGATGTGCCTTGCTTCTCCTTCACCTTCTGGCATGATTATAAGTTTCCTGAGGACTTCCCAGTCATGTGGAACTGTGAGTCAATTAAGCCTCTTTTATTTATAAATTACCCAGTCTTAGGTAGTACTTTATAGCAGTGTGAAAATGAACAAATACACTTTGCTTACACCATATACAAAACTCAAGATGGATTAAAGACTTAAATGTAAAACTCCAAACTATAAAAACCATAGAAGACAACCCAGGCAATACCATTCAGGACATAGACATTGGCAAAGATTTCTTGATGAAGACACCAAAAACAATTACAACAAAGCAAAAATTGACAAATGGTATCTAATTAAACTACAGAGCTTCTGCACAGCAAAGGAAGCTATCAACAGAGTAAATAGACAACCTACAGAATGGGAGAAAATTTTTGCAAACTATCCATTTGACAAAGGTCTAATACCCAGCAACCATAAGAAACTTAAACAAAGTTACCAGAAAACCAAAAAACCCCATTAAAAAGTGGGCAAAGGACATGACAAAACATCTCAAAAGAAGACATACATGTAGCTGACAAACATATGAAGAAAAGCTCAACACCATGATCATTAGAGAAATGCCAATCAAAAGCACAATGAGATACCATTTCACACCAGTCAGAATGGCTATTACTAAAAAGTCAAAAAGCAACAGATGCTGGTGAGGTTGTGGAGAAAAACGAATGCTTTTACATTGTTGTTGAGAATGTAAATTAGTTCAACCATTGTAGAAAACAGTGTGGTGACTTTTTAAAGACTTAGAGGCATAAATACCACTTGACCCAGCAATCCCATTACTGGTATATACCCAAAGGAATATAAATCATTCTATTATAAAGACACATGCATGTGTGTGTTCAATGCATCACTATTCACAATAGCAAAAACATGGGATCAACCTAAATGCCCATCAATGATAGACTGGATAAAGAAAATGTGGTACATATACACCATGGAATACTATGCTGCCGTGAAAAGGAATGAGATCATGTCTTTTGCAAGGACGTGGATGGAGTTGGAGGCCATTATCCTTAGCAAACTAACGCAGGAACAGAAAACCAAATACTGTATGTTCTCACTTATAAATGGGAGCTAAATGATGAGAACAAATGGATATATGTTGAAGAACAATACACACTGGGGCCTGACAGAAGGTGGGGGGTAGAAGAGAGAGAAGATAAGGTAGAATAGCTAATGGATGCTCAGCTTAATACCTGGGTGATGGGATGATCTGTGCAGCAAACCACATGTTTACCTATGTAACAAGGTTGCACATCCGTCATATGTACCCCTGAACTTAAAAGCTGAAAATTAAAAAAAAAAAAAATCATTTCTATTTGGGCTTGAAAAGTAATTATATTGGCACATCCATGCCTTTTATCCCAACAGGTTCTTCCTACCCACTGCACAAACAAAATCAATTGCCACAGAGACCATGTCATTGCAGTGAAGAAAAATTTAATTAACACAAGGCTGGCCACACCACTCAGGAAATGGAGTTATTACTCAAATCAACCTCCTCAAAGACTTGGAGAGTTTTTCAAAGACAGTTTGGTGAGCAAGTGGCTAGGCTATGGGGAGTGCTGATTGGTTGGGTCAGAGATGAAATCATAGGGAGTCTAAGCTGGCCTCTTTCACTGAGCCACTTCTGGGTGGGGCCACAGGAGTTGTTGGTGCATCCAGATGGAGCTATCAGTTGTCAGACATGCAAAAAACCTGCAATGCTATCTCAAAAGACCAACCTTAGGTTATGCAATAGTGATCTTACCTGCCGAAGTAATTGGGGAAGTTGCATATCTTGTGACCTCTAGAATCATGGCTGGCTATCATTTATATCTACGCATTAGCAGAATTCTGGCTCCTCTATCTTCCTAGCCTGGTGGTCTGTCATTAACTTCACAAAGGTGGTTGAGTTTGGGGTAAGTACTATTACCACTTAAACTGTAAACTAAATGTCTCCCAAAGTTAGCTTGCCATAGACCCAAAATACTAAGGGCAGCTTGAAGGGTAAAGGCATGATGGGGGTTGGCTAGATTAGATCCCCCCCCGGCCATAATTTTCTCACTTATAAATTTTGCAAAGGCAAAAATTCACAACACATTAAATAAAATAAGGAAACTTCATTAGAGATTTGACATAAAGTAGCATAGAGATTTTATGATTCTACAGAGAACCATTTTTTGGTTTTGTTTTTATAAGTGGGCTTATTTATCTTTCTCAGAATGGATGCCCTGAAATGATGAAACTGTCTGCAGTACTGGGAATTCACATGATATAAACAAAATCTTTTGATTCAGTTAATTAAACCAGT
Source organism: Chlorocebus sabaeus (assembly GCF_047675955.1). Classification (NCBI taxonomy): domain Eukaryota; kingdom Metazoa; phylum Chordata; class Mammalia; order Primates; family Cercopithecidae; genus Chlorocebus; species Chlorocebus sabaeus. Next base: position 66,170,302 of record NC_132928.1, read on the forward strand.
GAAGTCTATGTAGTAGGAGAACAGTTTGACTGAACTGTTCTGTTATTTTAAATTATTAAACTCCTATGGTTGACATTTACAAATAATGTTGGCCTTTCTCTCTCTAATGCTAAATCCAAGGAATTTACTTCAAATAATATTTCTTATTATAACCACCAAGTTTAGGATTGTGTTATAAATAAAATACTTTAGATTGGTTGATCTCATATAGTATCAAATGTATCCTCTATTTAGTGAAGATATGAAACAGGAATCAAGAGAAGCACGTTTTCTGATATTTGAAATCCAGTCTTTTTTCTTCTAACTATGGAAGCCCTAAAGTGTGAGATCTTTGAAATATTCTTCTTTTTTTTTTTTTTGTATGAGCTGCAGGTGTCTTCTGGATAAGATAGCTAAATATGGACTGGTTGCCATGAGAGAGAAAATGTGATATTAATGTAGGGTTTATTTTGAGAGAATAAACCCCTGCTGGCAACAAATAAAGGCATAATTTGATTATTCTAAAGAAACTTCTCTATAAACACACTGAGATGTCTTAGTAAACAATGAAGAAATGTTATGCAATAGTTTTGGCAAGAATTATACAGAAAGCAATAATGGTCAAATATTGTTTGTAAGATTAAATATTGAAGAGTTGTCATTTGTGTGGGGTAATACCCAAGGTTTGTTGCCTCACACCAAGGATATCGAGGACGTGGACACAAACAAGGAGTGAGTTTAAGAGCGGAGGATTAATAGGCAAAAGAAATGAGAAAAGCTCTCTCTACTGCAGAGAGAGAGGGGCTCCCAGCTGTGTCTTGCTCTTCTGTGGTGAAATGCATGGGGTTTTATTGAGAAGCTTGAGGAGTTGGTGTCTGATTTACATAGGGCATGAGAGATTGGTCAGACCTGGTGTGCTGTCTGCATAGCGTACAAAGAAGCTGGCCATCCCACCCTAATCTTTTATTGTGCAGATGGGGGTCTCATGTTGCCTGCTTTTTTTTACTGCACATGTGGCAACAAAGAAAAGGGGAGAGGGAACCTCCATGTTGAATATACCTGGCTTCCAGATATCCCTTTTCTATTGGCATAGCTGCCAGCATTTACCTATGCAAGCTTTGAGCTTGCTTACCTATGCTTGCAGCTTGATTTCTCAGGCTGCTTTTTGTTAGAAAAGAAATAATTTAGGGGCTGCTTTTTATAAAATGGAAACCTTACCGAGGACTCTCTTACCCTCAGTATCTACCTAAATAATTTCTAGCTCCTGTATCAATGTGAAATGGCTTATATTTGCACTGAGCTAGAAGATAATGAAATTATATAATCAGAATTTTATATCAAGAAGGGACCTAAAAGATAAACTAACCCAAACATAGCATTTTAACTATAAAATATAAGATTCAGAAAGATTGACTTTTTCAAAGTCAGATTAGTTTGGGTCATAGTCAATATCACAATTCAGTTTAATGGAACAGAAATATATTGAGCACTTACTATGTGACAGGTTCTTAGAAATTCAGGGAACAAATATATTTAAAAAGGTGAATCCTACCTTTGATCTTACTGTCTCATTAGAGAACTATTCCTTACATGTGTTCTCTAGATTTGAAAACTTAGTATGGTATTATAGTACAATGGTAGAGTATACAAAGTATCTGATTTGCTGTTTCTAAAAAGCCTTTCTGGAGGAGATGGCACATAAGTTGGACACACCAAGAAGGGTAGGAAGGGCATTCCAGAGAAAGATAACTGCAGGAGCAAAGGTGTAGCAGTATTGTGTATATATGAACAAACAAGCAGAAAAGGGTGGAGGCAGGAAGTGGCAAGAGCTTTGCTAGGTAGGAACTAAGTCTTATAGGGCAACACTGACAGGCACTTGGGTTTTATTCTGTAGAACAGTAATATATGACATTCAAAGGATTTCAAAACTGAGAATATAAATGTGAATTTATTTGATATTCTGGTTGCAATATGGAGAAAAGGCGACTGCTTAGGAAGTAACTAGAGTAGCCCAGGAAAGAGGTGATGAGGCCAGATCTAGAACAGTGGTCATACTGGAATATGCTAACATAAAAATGCCAAGGAGGGGAAGATTCAAGAAAGATGAGAATTGTCAGAGTTGAGGAGTCTATTATTACTTTTAGATTTATAATTGAGTGGCTGTATAGATGGTGTTGCCTAAGTATTGGAGCAAAATAGATTTGCATTTGTAATAAAACAATAAATTTCATTTGAACACAGTGAGTTTGAGGTACCTGTGTGGCATCCAAGTTGATATGTGCAGAAGGACATGTGAGGCTAAAGTTCATGATAGAGTCAGACTAGGGCGATATATGCGGGAGTCAGCAACTTAGTTGAAATGATGAGAGTGAATGAAATCGCTAAAAGATTATATAAATAACAAAGACTATTGGCCCTGCTAAAAGCCTGCAACACACATACAAACACATACTTCCTGAGAAATGATCAGAGAGGAAAAAAAGAATCAATAGAGCATTTGTATATGTGCTGAAGAGAGAATTCAATTTCAAGAATTGAGTGGTTAACATCAAATGCTTCAGGGAGATTCAAAAAGATTTTGAAAATCATAGTTGGATTTGATCATAGGGGCATGTTTGGTAATCTTTGCAGAACCGTGTGCTGCACATCACGTCGCACAGTGGAACAATAGATGACTGGCAGTGACTCCCAGTCCAGAGCTCTTTCCAGTGTGCCACATTGTCAAAAGTTTATCTTAAGCTCTTTCCTCTCTACTCTCTGCCAACTACCTGAAGTCCATTTGCAGATTATTATGTCTTTTTGTTTAAATACAATAGAGAATTATTGAATGTAACTTCAGAGCTTTGTGTTCCGTACTTTTTTGGATCTAAATTTGTAGGTTCTACAGTATCCATTACCTGAAAAAAAAAAAAAAAAAAAAAAGTGAAAAGTACCAAGGTCAAGAAAGACCTTATAAAAACTGTAGTGTTCTTTTAAATTTAATTTCTAGAAAAAAATTAATATGTTTTCTGGCTGTATGTTATACAATATGCTCAACTATCAAGATTATTAGAAATATTAAAAATCAGTTTTGGGACTTCCAAGTTACAATGACAGACTAAAGGCCTCCCTTCAGGGAATGCAGTGCAAATTACAACTAAATTGTGGCATAACTGAAGAAAAGTCTGTAAGGAAACCTTAAAATATAAAGGCAATCCACTCAATGCTGGAACATTAGGACAAATTAATGAGAAAGCTGTGGTGAAATGTAATAAAGTTCATGCAAAGTGGCTGCCCAAATATGACACCACCAGCAGAATTATGCAAAGATGTAAATAGGTTGAATGAATATTCTGTTAATTTAGGTAGTATTGGAGGAGTCATATTAAAGACAAACATAATGTCTTACCCATTCAGAAAGCATATGGAAGAAATTTGGCAGGTGGACCTTTGGCCCAAAAGGACTAATAAGTTTATCTCAGAAACTTCATGCTTTTAGCCACCAGTTGCAACATACAATCAAATGGCATGGGCCAAGCAAGTCCATTGCACAGGCTGAGAGTGGGTAATGATTATTTCAGACATCTCCCAGTGTATAAATTTACTTAGGAAAGGAATGGCATGGTCCTGAAAGCTCATGGTGATTCTTTAATGAACCAGTGAGAGCCAGGAGTGTGAATGCATGAAGGAGCATGAGTAGCAGGGGTAGGGGAATAGGCGAAGTCCTGGGAGTATGTCTATAAAGCCCGGTGTCCAGATAAAGGCTATAAGGAGAATAAGGCTCAAAGGGGAACTGTTCTGCTATTTTCTTTGTCCTAGCATTCTACAAAGAGAAACTGTCTAGTGTTGAGGCAGAGTAAAGGTAAGAAGGGAAACACAAACAATTTTGCAGTTGTTGACCAAAAATCAGAAAATTTATCCATAGGAAAACTTTGGAATACATAGTTTCAGTATGAACAATATTGCTAATTTTTTACTTATTGCACAGGAAATAAATGAAAACTGAGAGATATGTTCCGAGAGCAGAGGAACAATGAAGATCTTGTGAAAAAGTGTTTTGAAATAGTACCTACATTTAAGCTTTTATCTTCCCCAGATTGACCCCACTTCACACACTTTGCTTTCACAAAATGCATTTCCTGTTCAAAGATAAGCTATAAACAGCACAGGGAATATGTATAATTACCATGAAGAAAGGAATGAAAGTAAAGGATAGAATAACATTATCCCCTCTCAAAGGAACAAAAACTTTTAAAAAAAATTGTTTTTCTAAATGTACCAAAGAATTTGCATATGGTACTGCAAATATGAACTAAAAATAAGAAGTTAAAAACAATGAGTATTGAGCTGGCAGAGATTACAGAAAAAAATGGAAGATAAAGGTAAAACATTACCAAAAAGGAAAGTAAGAAGCATCAAAAAGTATCCAAATTATTTTTGAAAATATGATAATTGATAAAAAGAGTATGCTTGATAAAATACTATAAAACAAAACAAGAAACAGTAAAAGGAAAATGAGATTAGGGAGATAATCATTTTATAGAATAGACAAATGACATCAAATATAAATAAGAAAAAGATAAAACAGGAAAAAATAATGAGAGACTTTACATATACATGTATACTGTATATTATATGTGCATAAATTAATTTACCTATGTAATTAAATGATATTTACATGTATGTGTGTGATCATCCTCAGTATCTGTGGGAGATTGATTCCAGGACTTTCCCTACTCCCCACTCCCTGTGGATACTAAAATCTACTAATGCTCAAGTCCCTTATGTAAAATGGCAGTATTTACACATAACTTATGCACATCTTCTTATATATTTTAAATCACCTCTACATTACTTATAACACCTAATACAATGTAAATGCTGTCTAAATAATTATTGTACTAGTTTTTTATTTGCATTATTTTGTCATTGTTTTATTAGGGTTTTTTTTTCCAAATATTTTTGATCCATGGTTGGTTGAATCTCCAGATGCAGAGCACGTGGATACGGAGGGCTGACTGTATATATATAGAGAGAGAGAGAGAGAGTGGAGTGTGTGTGTGTGTGTGTGTGCGTGCGCACGCATGCATGTGTGTGTGCATAAATACTTGTATGAGTCTGTTCTCACACTGCTATAAAGACATACCTGAGACTGGGTAATGTATTAAGAAAAGAGATCTAATCGGCTCATGGTTCTGTGGGCTGTACAGGATTCCACTTCTGGGAGGCCTCGGTAAACTTACCCATAGCAAAGGCAAATGGGAAGCAGGCACGGTCTTTACATGGCCTGAGAAGGAGAAGGTGCTACAAACTTTCAAACAACCGGATTCCTTGAGAACTCTATCAAGAGAACAACAAGGGTGAAGTTTGCCCCCATGATTCAGTCACCTCTCACCAGGCCCCTCCTCCAACACTGGGAATTGAAATTCGACATGAGATTTGTGTGGGGACACAGAGCTAAACCATATATATGTGTGTGTGTGTATATATATATGTGTATATATATGTGTGTGTGTGTATATATGTGTGTGTGTGTGTGTGTGTGTATATATATATGTATTTTGTTGTTGTTGTTTTTTGTTTTGGTTTTGAGACACAGTCTTGCTCTGTCGCCCAGACTGGAGTGCAATGGTGCGATCTCCGCTAACTGCAACCTCTGCCTCCAGGGTTCAAACAATGCCTCAGCCTCCTGAGTAGGTGGGATTACAGGTGCCTGCCACCACACCCAGCTAATTTTTGTATTTTTAGTAGAGCCAGGGTTTCACCGTGTTGGCCAGGCTGGTTTTGAACTCCTGACCTCTAGTGGTCCACCTGTCTTGGCCTCCCAAAGTGCTGGGATTACAGGCACGAGCCACTGTGCCCAGCCCATGTCAATACTTTAAAGGGGATTGTCCTTGGCAACTTGTCCAAGGAAAAGTTAATACAGAATAATTTACTGATATGGTTTGGTGGTGACCCCACCCAAATCTCATCTTGAATTGTAATTCTCATAATTCCCACATGTTGTGGGAGGGACCCAGTGGGAAATGATTGAATTACGAGGGCGGTTTCCTCCATACTGTTCTTATGGTAGTGAATACGTCTCATGAGCTCTGGTGGTTTTATAAGGGGTTTCCCCTTTCACTTGGCTCTCATTCTTTCTTGCCTGCTACCATAATTGTGAGGCCTCCTCAGGCACGTGGAACTGTGAGTCCATTAAACCTCTTTTTCTTTGTAAATTACCCAGTCTTGGGTATGTCTTTATCAGCGGCATAAAAACGGACTAATATTGTTACCATGGGACATATCCTAGTGAAATAACTTGAACTTGAAAGAAATAATGAAACAGAGAGGGGAAGAGGGGGAGGGAGGGGAGGAGAGAGGGAGGGACAAAGAGAGGGAGCTGGAGAGGGTAAGAGGAAAGGAAAGAGGGAGGACAGATTCTATTGGAGATACATGATGTCTTGCCCATCCAGAAGACATAGATTGCCTGCAAAGTAGAAACAAAAGTTACCTACAAAGCAAAAAAATAGGGTTGGCCCCAGGATTCTCTAAAGCTCTATTCACTATGAGAACATAGTAGCAGTCCATAAAGGGTCTGAGAGAAAGAAACCAAGACTTAAGAATGTTATATGCATTCATGAATTTTATATCCCGGTAATCTCAATGGAAAAGATATGCTCACAGTAAGAAGAAAAAGACATTTAAATAGTGTCTGCACTGTGAAACTGAAACAACAAACATTTAAAATGCACATCTAAATAAACAAGTAATTGAACAGTATCTTAAGACTTAGAGTAAGTGACACTGTAGCCATGAGCATTAATAGATAACTATGAAAAATAATCAAATAGGGACTTTATGAATGAGGCATATGGTTGCTGAATGATAACAAGAGATAGGCTAACAAATCTAATGGGTACGGTTGGTGAATAAACTGGTAAGTGAAATGTTGGGCCAAGGAGTTCACTTATTATGCAATAACAAAAGAGTTATAGGCCAGATTCTCTCAAAACAGGGATTCAGGCTACTATTTAATCATAAAGAAAAAGATCCAAAACACACTGTGACATTTTTTAAGCCCATTGCAGAATGCTATCTGTATTAATTTTGTATTGCTACATAACAAGTGACTGTAAACTTAGTAACTTAACTAACACATGTTTATGATCTCATAGTTTCTGTTGGTCAGGAGTCTGGATATGGCTTAACTGAATTTTCTGTTTAGGGTCTCAAAGACTGCACTCAAGGTGTTGGCCAGGCTGCATTCTCATCTGAAAGCTTGCCTGGAAAAAGAATACCTCCAAATACACTTGTTGGCAGAGTTTCATCTCCTTGCAGTTATGGAACATAAGGCTTTGGCTTCTTATTACCTCTAAGCTGGAGGCTGCCCTCAGCTCCTAAAGGCTGTCTTCAGTTCCTTGCAATGTTGAGTTTTCACAACATGGCAGCTTAATTTATCAAGCCTCTAGATGAATTAGGAGAGTCAAGGAGTCTCTAGAGTGAGTCTGCTAGAAGATCAAGTCTTAAATAATGTGATGTAATTATGAGAGTGACATCCCATCACCATTGCCATATCTTATTGTTTAGAAGCAAGTCACTGGATTCTACATACACTCACGGAGTGGAAATTTCATGGAGGTATGAAATCAGGATACAGTAATGATAGGGGAGACATCTTAGAGGCTGCCCATCACAGAATCTGTACTATTATCATGATCATATATAAAAAGATAATTATTATTCCGTTTTAAGTGACAAATAATTGTACATAGTCATGGGATGTAGAGTGGTATTTTGATACATGTTTACAATGTGTAATGATCAAATCAGGATAATTAGTATATCACCTTGAATATTTATCATTTCTTTGTGTTGTGAACATTCAAAATCCTGTCTTCTAGGATTTTTAACACATACACTAAATTATTGTTCATCATATTCTCCCTACAGTGTTACAGAACACTAAAACTTATTCCTCCCATTTAGCTATAACTTTGTAGCCATTAACCAACCTCCCTGTTTCCTTTCACCCAGTTATCCTTCCCAGGCTCTAATAACCACAATTCTATTCTCTAGTTCTATCTCATTTTTTAAATTGCAACATATCAGTGAAAACATGTGGCATTTGTCTTTCTCTGCCTGGCTTATTTCACTTAATGTACTCCAGTCTCATCCATGTTGCCACGAATGACAGGATTTCATTTTTTATAGCTGAATAGTATTCCATTATGTATATATACCACATTTTCTTTATCAGTTCATCTATAGATGGTCATTTAGGTTGGTTCCATATCTTGTCTATTGTCAATTGTGCTGCGATAAACATGGGGGTGCAGGTATCTCTTTGATATACTAATTACCTTTCCTTTGGATATGTACCCGGTAGTCTAGTAGTAGGATTCTTGGAAAATATAATAGTTCGGTTTTTATTTATTTATCTGTTTATTTATTTAGGGACAGGTGGGTCACATTCTGACCCCAGGCTAGAGTGCAGTGGCACCATCATAACTCACTGTAGCTTTGAACTCTTGGGCTCAAGTGATTTTCCCACCTCGGACTCCTAAGTAGCTGAGACTGCAGGCAAGTGCAAACATGCCAGGCTAATTTTTTTTAAATGTTTTTGTAGAGACAGGATCTCACTTAGCCTTTACTTGTCTTGAACTTCTGGCTTCAAGCAATCCTCCTGCCTTAGCCTCCCAAAGTGCTGGGATTACAGTCATGAGCCACCACATCTGGCATATTTTTGTTTTCTGATGATAGTTATCCTAACTAGGGGGAGATGATATCTCACTGTGGTTTTAATTTCCTGATGATTAGTAATGTTGAACATTTTAAAATATACTTGTTGATCATTTATATGTCTTCTTTTGAGAAATGTTTATTCAGATCTTTTTCCATTTTAAAATCAGATTTTTGTTTGTTTGCTGTTCAGTTGTTTGTATATTCTGGATATTGATAGTCTCTTGTCAAATGAATAGTTTGCAAATATTTTCTCACATTCTACAAGTTGTCTCTTCATGCCATAGATTGCTTTCTTTGCTGTACAGAGCTTTATAGTGTGATATAGTCCTATATGTCTATTTGTGTGTGTGTATGTGTGTGTGTGCTTCTGAAGTCTCACCCATAAAATCTTTGCCTACAACAATATTCTAAAGCATTTTCCTTTTGTTTTCTTCTGGTAGTTTTATAGTTTCAGGTCTTATCTTTAATTCTTTAATTCACCCTGAGTTGATTTTTGTATACGGTTAGAAATAGGGGTGTAGTTTCGTTCTTATACATGTGGATATCCAGCTTTCCCAGCATGATTTATTGAAGACACTGTCCTTTTCCCAATGTATGTCAATGATACCTTTGTCCAAAATGAGTTGACTCTACAAACATGGATTTATTTAGGGGTTCTCCATGCTGTTCCATTAGTCAATGTATCTTTTTTTATACTAATGCCATGATCTTTTAGTTACTATAGTTCTTGATATGGTTTGGATGTGTGCCCCCTGCAAATCTCATGTTGAAACATGATCCCCAATGTTGGAGGGATCTAGTGCGAGGTGTTGACTCATGGGGATGGATCCCTCATGAATGGCTTAGTGCCATCCCTTTTGTGATGGGTGAGTTCTTGCTGTTAGTTTACATGACAGCAGGTTGTTTAAAGGAGCCTAGCTGGCCCCCTCTTTTCTCTTGCTCCTGCTCTTGCTATGTGATATGCAGCTCCTTGTTTGCCTTGTACCATGCTTGTAAGTTTCCTGAGGTTCTCACCAGAAGCAGATGCTAGCACCATGCTTCCTGTACAGCCTGCAGAACCATGAGTCAAAATAAACCTTTTTTTCTTTATAAATTACCCAATGTATTAGTCCATTTTCATGATGCTGATAAAGACATACCTGAGACTGGGCAATTTACAAAAGAAAGAGATTTATTGGACTTACAGTTCCACATGGCTGGGGAGGCCTCACAATCATGTCAGAAGGCAAGGAGGAGTAAGTCGCATCTTACATGGATGACAGCAGGCAAAGAGAAGGCTTGTGCAGAGAAACTCCCATTTTTCAAACCATCGGATCTCATGGAGATCCATTCACTATTCCAAGGACAGCACAGGAAAGACCCGCCCCCATGATTCAATCATTTCCTACCTGCTCCCTCCCACAACACATCGGAATGCGAGCTACAGGATTAGATTTGGGTGGGGCTGCAGAGCCAAACTATATCACCCATTTTTAGGTATTTCTTTATACTAATGCAAATGTACTAACACAGTTTTGTAGTATACTTTAAAGTCAGATAGTATGATGCCTCCAGTTTTGTTCTTTTTGTTCAATATTGCTTTGGCTATTCAGGCTCTGTTTTGATTCTATATAAATTTTAGGATTTTTTTTTACTTTTGTGAAGAATGCATTGACTCTAGATTACTTTGGGCAGGAATTGCACTGAATCTGTAGTGCTTTGGTAGTATGATCATCTTAACAATGTTGATTCTTCTAGTCCATGATCATGGGAAATTTTTTTTTCACTTTTTTTGTGCTCTTAATTTATTTCCTCAGTGTTTCACAGTTTTCATTGTAGAGATCTTTCACCTCTTTAGTTAAGTCTATTTCTTGGTATTTTTTAAAGCTATTACAAATGAGATTCCCTTTTTGATTTCTATAGCTAATTTTTGAGAGTTTTTAACATGAAAAGGTATTGAATTTTATGAAATGCTTTTTTATATATATTAAGATGATTATGTGGGTTTTGGCCTTCATCCTGTTGATGTGATTTATCATATTTATTGAATTGCATACATTGAAACATCCTTGCATCCATGGGATATATTCCACTAGGTCCTGATGTATTATCTTTTTGATGTTATTGGGTTTCATTTGCTAGTAATTTATTGAGGATTTTTACAGCTATGTTCCTCAGGAATATTGGCTTGTAGGCTTTTTTTTTTTTTTTTTTTTTTTTTTTTTGGTGCCTGTCTGGTTTTGGTATTAGGATAATGCTGGCCTCCTAAAATGATTTAGGAAGAATTCTCTCCTTTTCAATTTTTGGGAATAATTTGAGAAGAATTGATATTAGTTCTCCTTTAAAAGTTTGGTAGAATTCATCAGTAAAGCCATCTAGTCTTGGACTTTTTCAGGGAGAAGGGAAATTTTTTATTACTGATTCAACCTTGTTATTCATTATTGTTCTGTTCAGAATTTCTATTTCTACCTGGCTCATTCTTGGTAGGTTATATGTATCCAGGAATTTATCTATTTTTTTCTAGGTTTTCTTATTTGTTGGTGTGTTTTTTCATAATACTCTCTAATGATCCTTTGTATTTCTCTGGTGTCAAGTTGTAATCCCTCCTTTTTCATTTCTGATTTTATTTGTGTCTTCTCTTTCCTTTCTCAGTCAAGCTAATGGTTTGTCAATTTTCTTTATCTTATCAAAAATCCAGATTTTCATTTTGTTTATCATTTGTGTTGTGTTTTAAAGTCCCTGTTTTGCTTAGCTCTGCTCTGAACTTACTATTTCTTTTCTTCTACAAATTTTGGGGTTGGCTGCTTCTTGCTTTTCTAATTTCTTGAGGTGCCTTGTTTATTTGAAATCTTTCAGTTTTTTTGATGTAGTTGTTTAGTGCTATAAACTTTCCTCTTAGGACCGCTTTTGCTATGTCCCATAGGTTTTGATATGTTGTGCTTTTGTTTTCATTTGTTTCAATACATTTTTAAAATTTTTAATATCTTAATTGACTCAATTGTTGTTCAGGAGCATATTTTTTTTATGTTTCTATTATTTGTACAGTTTCCAGAGTTCCTCTTTTTATTGACTTCTAGTTTTATTCCATTGTGATCCAAGAAGATATTTGATATTATTTCAGTTTTTTATATTTGTTAATATTTGTTTGGTGACCTAACGTGGTCTTTCCCATAGAATGTTCCATGTGATGATGAGAAAGATGTGTATTCTGCAACTGTTGGATGAAGAGTTCTATAAATGCCTACTAAATTTATTTGGTCTATATTAGACTTTAAGTCTAATGTTTCTTCATTGATCTTCTGTCTAGATCGTCTGTCAAATGCTGAAAGTGGGCTGTTGAAGTCCCCAATTATTGTTGTATTAGGGTCTAGGTCTGTCTTTAGCTCTAATAATATTTGCTTTATATCTCTGGATGCATGTATTTACAATGTTATAGCCTCTTGCTGAATTACTCCCTTTATTATTATATAGTGACCTTCTTTGTCCCTTTTAACCTGAAGTTTATTTTATCTAGTATAAGTATGGCCACTGCTGGGTGTTTTTGGTTTCCATTTGCATGACATGTTTTTTTCTATTTCTTCACTTTCAGTCTATGTGCATATTTACAAGAGAAGTGAGTTTCTTGTAGGCAGCATATATTTGAGTTTTGTTTTTTAATTCACTTAGCCAGACTATCTTTTAATTGGATAATTTAAACCACTTACATTCCAGGTTGTTATTGATAGGTGAGGACTTACTCCTATCACTTTATTAACTTGTGTCTAATTGATTTATTTCTTATTCCTTTCTTACTCTCTAATTTTTTGTCATTGTGATTTGGTAGTGATAACATTTGATTTTTTACCCTCCTTTCATTTGTGTATCTGCTTTACTAGTTAGTTAATACTTTTGTGTTTTCATGACAATAGAGATCATTCTTTTATTTTCAGGTCCTGAAAATGATCTCCCTTAAGCATTTTTCATGGCCAGTCTAATGATGAATGTTCTCGGTTTTTACTTGTCTGAGAAAGATTGTATTTCTCCATTTTTGAAGGATAGATTTGTTGGGTATAGTATTTTTTTCCAGCAGTTTTCTCTTTCAGCACTTTTCACAGCCTGTAAGGTGAGAAATCTGTTAGTTTGATAGAGATCCCCTTATATGTAACTTAATGTTTTTCTCTTGCTGTTTTTAGAATTTTATCTTTGTCTTTGACTTTTGACTATAATGTGCCTCAGACAGGACCTTTTTGGATTTAATCTATTTGGGAATTTTTAAGTTTCCTGTATCTGGATGTCTATATTTTTTGCAAGACTCAGAAAGTTCTCTGCTATTATTTTATTAAATGGGTTTTCTATGTCCTTTTCCATCTCTTTTTCTGAAATTTTAAACATTTGCATGTTTTTTTGCAAATGTTTAAAATTTCAGAATGTAGGCTTTCTCTATTATTTTTATTTTTTTCTTTTTGTCTGGGTTATTTCAAAAGACCTCTCTTCAAGTTTAGAAATTCTTTCTATTGCTTGATCTAGTCTATTGTTGAAGCTCTCAATTGTATTTTTAATTTCATTTATTGAATTTTTCAGTTCCAGGATTTCTGATTGGTTTTTTAGTGATATCTATCTTTTCATTGAATTCTCATTTGGATCATGAATTGTTTCCTTGATTTCTTTGAATTATCCATTTGTGTTCCTCTCATGTTGGACCCCTGTTGATTCTAATAGGGATGGCACCATGTCAGAGAGGCCAAAGAAGAGACCCAGAGACAACAAATGAGACACAGGACTTACTAAGTTGGACTTGATTGAAGGTGCAGTGGTTATGGGCTTGGCAGAAGAACCATTACCATTTGTAAAAATCATCCAGTTTATGTAGCATTTTCACTTAGCTTTCTTCACCCTGCAACACCCATTTAACCCAAAACAAAAGGCCTTAATCCTCTGTATGTCCTACATTTTAAAGGATGAGCCAGGGGTTTAGTTGTCATTCATTGTGTGAACCAAAAAGTATCTGACACAAGTATCAATCAATTTAGAAAGTTTATTTTGGCAAGGTTAAGGATGCACCTGTGACACAGCCTTCAGGAGGTCCTGACATGTGCCTAAGGTGGTTGGGGCACTGCTTGCTTTTATGCATTTTAGAGAGACATAATGCATCAGTCAATACATGTAAAATGTATATTGGTTTTATCTGGAAGGGTGGGACAACTCAAAGCAGGAGGTTCCAGGTCATAGGTAGATTTAAAGATTTTCTGATTGGCAATTGGTTGAAAGAGTTAAGTTATTATCTAAAGACCTGGAATCAATAGAAAGGAATGTCTGGATTAAGGTAAGCAGTTAGGGAGACCAAAGTTTATCATGCAGATGAAGCCTCCTGGTAGCAGACTTCAGAGAGAATAGATTGTAAATGTTTCTTATCAGACTAAAGGTCTTCGTTGATGTTAATCCCGGTCAGCTGTTTCTGAATTCCAAAAGGGAGCAGGATATAATGAAGCATGTCTGACTCCCAATTCCTGTCATGACCTGTGTGTACCAGTTTCTTAGGTTAATTTTAGAATGCCCTTGGCCGAGAGGAGGGGTAGGTTCAAAAAGTTGGAATTTTATTCTTGGTTTACAGTCTTCCCCTTCTGGCCAAGATTTGCCAGAATCAACATTAATAGCCACCACATTTTTATTTTGTCCCATAGCATTGCCAGGGTGGCATAGCTGCTGGCCTCAGGTTCATCTTGTCCCTTGTTGGGATGCTTATGGCCAAGAGACTTAGAGTCAAAAGATAGCCAATTTAAATGTTCTAGGTCAGACAGGAATGGACATGGACAGCCATTCATTAACCTTTAAAAATGTCTAAGTAACATAAAAACCAACAAACAAAAGTCAAAGCAAAGCTACAAAATTGGCTTATCTTTAACTTCTATTTGTTGAGCTACTATAATCTTGGTTTTAGTTACAGACTTATAGCAATTAGATATGCAAACATAAACATCATTATGAAAAAAATTTTTAATATATATTTATCTGCACAACTCATAACTGGGAGTATTATACCCAGTAAGTATTGTCATGAGTATCTTTATCCTCTCAGTAATTATTTTTTTAAATTCTACAGGAAGCAGGAAATTCTTTATGGCTGAGATGGATAAAAATGTGCCTCATAGCCGGGTGTGGTGGCTCACACCTGTAATCCCAGCACTTTGGGAGGCCTAGGCAGGTGGATCACCTGAGGTTGGGAGTTTGAGACCAGCATGACCAACATGGAGAAACCCTGTCTTTACTAAAAATACAAAATTAGCCGGGCATAGTGGCACATGCCTGTAGTCCCAGCTACTCTGGAGGCTGAGGTAAGAGAATCACTTGAACCTGGGAGGTGGAGGTTGCAGTGAGCCAAGATTGTGCCATTGCACTCCAGCCTGGGCAACAAGAGTGAAACTCCAAAAAAAAAAAAAAAAAAAAAAAGAATGTGCCACATAATAATGCAGGAGGTAGACTCTTATTTTACCAGCTATTTAGGCATGTGTGTACCCATTCTTGATTTAGAGGATTTGGAGGCTCTGAAGGGCCTGAACTAATTCTATCCCTCAGAACCAGCCCTTACAATTTCCATACGTATGGTTTGAAAATTGTACTTATTTCTTTCCTTACTTCCTTTCTTCCTCCCTCCCTTACTTATTATATATCCTGAGCATCTATTTTCTTTAAAGTAATCTTTATTCAAATTAGCCCTATTTCTGCCATGATGTAGTGAGATTAACATCCTCTCCTGAAAAAGCAATTATAAAGCTAAAAAGAAATGTAAAAAAATAACCATTTCAGTTCTCTGGAAGTAACCCAAGTTTCCAATAAACTGAATAACATTTAGTCTTGACATTTATTCTTGAAAATTACTATATCAGCTTTGTTGGCATAGTAATTCAACCAGAGTAGGACAGGCTGTGAAAATCAACAACTTAGCTGCCACTGCTAGAAGGTGTCCCCCCTTAATCTGGACTTTACTATTTAAAGTGTTGATCTCATACAATCTCATATTCATAAGAGTGAACAGGATGAGCCAGCATCTTCACTAGGCTGATGTTATAGCCGTGTTTGGGGACCATGTGATGGACTAGCAGATTTGCCAGACATTTAACAGTGAAATCTTGGACATGAGCTAAACATGGGGACACTAAGAAGATTTATTGCATGTCGTAGGTTGATTGGAGGCCATGGGTAGCAGGGACTGGAATGGGCTCAAGCCTACCATACATCCCTAGAAGACAGAGCCATGCACACAGACAGACGAGATGTGTGAAAAGTTAGGGGTTTATAAAAACCAGAGAAGACTTGAGAACAGCCTAAACTTTTTTGGTTTTGTACTTGAGACAGGGTTTTTCTCTGTCTCACAAGCTGGAGTGCAGTGGCATGATCACAGCTCACTGCAGCCTCAACCTCCCAGGCTCAAGTGATCTTCCCAACTCAGCCTCCTGAGTAGCTGGGACTATAGGTGTGCACTACCATGCCCCGCTAACTCTTTATTTGTTGTAGAGATGGAGTTTCCCTATGTTGCCTAGACTGGTCTTGAACTCCTTGGCTCAAGCAATACTTCCACCTTAGCCTCCAAAAATGTTGGGATTACAAGTGTGAGCCACCATACCAGGCCACCTTGAACTTTGAATGCATCTCTAGCTCTGGGGCGTTTTTTAACACTAACCAATTCAATTATCTTATTCTCACAACAACTTGATATCCAACAATTCAATTCAATTCGGACACTATCTACCTGGAGCTAGCTTCAGATGCTTCACTTAAAGGGCTCAGTCCCACAAGAGTGCCCCCAATTCAAATGCCAGTTGCAAGTTTCAGGCCAGGTGTCCTGACAAACAAGTTATAAGTTGAGAGTTCCCACATCCATCCCCAGGTTCAATAATTTGCTGTAACAGCTCACAGAGCTCAGGAAAACACTCTACTTACATTTGCCTGCCAGTTTATTAAAAATAATACAAATGAATAAGCAGATGAAAAGGTGCACAGGACAAGGTCTGAAAGGGATCCTGGCACAGGAGCTTCTTTTCCCTAAACTTGGGGTCTACTACCCTTTTGGCATATGAATGAATTCACCAATATAGAAGCTCTCTGTGTCTTATTGCTCAAGAGTTTTATAGATTCAATCTCCAGCTCCCTTCTCTTTTCCCAGGAGGTCAGTGGGTGGAGCTGAAAGTTTCAACCCTCTAGTTTCTTGTCTCTCTGGTAATCAGCCCTGTTCTGAGGCTATTTGATAGTCTCACTCTGTCACCTGATTAGCATACACTCAGGTGTCATTATCAAAATGGGCTCCTTATGATAACAAAGGCACTTCTATCACTCAGGAAATTTTAAGGGTTTAGGAGCTCTGTGTCAGGAACCAGGGGCCAAGACCAAACATATTTTTATTTCCATGCCAATTCACACACAAATCCATCAGCAGAGACTAGACACCTTACTGGCTCTGACCAATCTTTGGCTAAACATTAAGCTATGCAGACACAATGGTGACCTTAGTAAGCCAGGCTTAACTATAAAAATAAGAAAAAACCCAAAGACATTATCAACCATACATTCCAGAGAACCAGATTTCCCAAATTTAATCCAGGCAAGTTACTAAATGAGCAAAACATTAACTACAAATCTCAGAGGAGAAAATAAAGATCCCAAGATACTGGTATACAATATATTATCTGAAATGTCTTGTATTCAATAAACAAGACAGATGGAAAGAAGCAAGAAAGTGTGGCACATACTCTGGAAAAAATAACAGTTCATATGAACTGTCTCTGAGTGGTCCTATATGTTAGATTTAGAAGAAAAAGTCTTCAAAGAAACTATTCAAAGAACTAATGAAAATGATGTTTAAATAATTAAAGGAAAGTATGATAGCAATGACCCCAATGATCGAATGAAGAGAAAATTTCAGCAGAGATAAAAATCATATAAAAGAACCAACTGGAAGTTCTGAAGTTAAAATATTACTAGAATATTTCATAAAAATAAAAAGTCAAAGAATCAGGAAGATATAATAATTTTAAGTGTATTTCACCTAAAAACAGTGTCCCAGAATATGTGAAGCCAAAAAACTAAGAATTGAAAGTATAGACAGCAATAATAGCTGGAGATTTCAATACCCACTCTTAATAATTGAGAGAATGCCTAGACCATAAATTGGCTCGGGTAAAGAAAATTTGAGCAGTGCTATCAACCAACTTAATATAACTGACATTTACAGAACGTTCCACCCAAAGAGTTCAGAATACACATTCTTTTCAAGTTTATTTGGAAAATTCTGCAGATAGATGACATACTGGGCCACTAAATACATCTCAATGCATTTTTTGAAGAAAATTATTCATATAAAGTATGTTATCTGACCACAACAAAATTGAATTGGAGATCCATAATAGAAACAAATCTGGGAAAATGTCAAATATATGGAAATCAAGTGACATACTTATGAAAAATATAACCCTCATGATTCAAAAAAGAAATCACAATGAAATATTTTAAAATATTGTGAATGAATGGAAACAAAACCACAGCACATCAAAATTTATAAGATGCAGTTCAAGCCATATTGAGAGGGAAATTTATAGCTTTCAAAAACTGTATCAGAAAGTAATGATTTGAATGTGCCCCCTAAATTCCATGTGTTGAAAACTTGATTCCAAAATTCATATGTTGATAGTATTTGGAGGTGGAGCCCTTGGGAGATAATTAGGATTAGATAAATTCATCAGGGTGGGTCCCCCATGATGGGACTAATTTCTTTTTTTTTTTTTTTTTTTTTTTGAGACAGAGTCTTGCTCTGTCACCCAAGTTGATGTGCAGTGGTGCAATCACTGCTCACTGCAGTGTCAACTTCCCAGGCTCAGGTGACCCTCCTACCTCAGCCTCCCAAGTAGCTGGGACTTCAGGTATGCGTCACCACACCTGGCTATTTGTTTGTTTGTTTTGTATTTTTGTAAAGATGAAGTTTCACCATGTTGTCCAGGCTGGTGGCCTCCCAAAGTGCTGGGATTACAGATGTTAGCCACTGCGCTTAGCCTGGGACTGCTGTCTTTAGAAGGAGAGGAAGAGCGACCTGAGCTGACAGGCTCTTGCCCTTCTGCCTGTCCACAAGATGGCCCTTACTAGATGCTGGCATCATGCTGTTGGGCTTCCCAGATTCCAGAACCATGAGCTAAATGCACTTTAAAAAATAAAAATTACCCAGTCTTTGGTATTCTGTTACAGAAACAGAAAATTGATTAAGACAGTATCATGTCAAAAACTTAAACTCTTACCCTAAAAATTAGAAAGGTGGAATCAAATGCAAAGGAAATAATAAAGATCTGAGAAAAAAAACAATCAATAGTTTTTAAAAATAAAGAAAAACAGTAAAACCAAAAATGTATTCTTCAAAAGACCCACAAAATTGACAAATTCCTAGCTAGAATGAAGAAGATAATAAGAGAGAAGCACAATTTACCAAAGTCAGGAGTGAAAGATCAGCATCACTACTGATCCTAAAAAAATGACCTGTACAGTAAGGAAAAAAATTCAAAAGAAGGGAATTTAGAATAGCAAGCACGAAGTAAAACCTGCCTTTCTCACAGATGACATAATCTTATATGTACAAAATTCTAATGAACACACGCACACACACACACACACACACACACAACTGTAACAAATTAAGAAGTATAATAAGGTTGCAGGATACAAAAGCAACATAAAAATTGGCATATTCCCTATGTCAGCAAAAAAATCTGAAAATGAATTTTAAAAAGCTTATTTACAATTGCATCAGAAAAGATACAATACTTAGGAATAAACTGAAGAAAATAAGTACATTATTTATACACTGAAAAAGATTGCTGAGAGAAATTAAGGGAGATATATATATATATGAAGAAACATTCTGTCTTCAAGGATTGACTATCTCAGTACTGTTAAAATGCCAATTTTCAATAAATTGACCTACAGATTCAACACAATCCCTTACAGAATCCCAGCAGTCTTTTTATTGTTGTTGTTTTAGAAAATTTCTGGCTGATCCTAAAATTTATATGGAAATGCAAAAGACCTACAAAAGTCAGAACTTTTTTTTTTTCTGGTGTTGTGGGGGCGGGGTTAACATTTGGTGTGTCCAAACAACAGAATATTACTCAGGAATGAAAAGTAAAAGAGTGACACATGCTACAACATAGATGTCATTTGGGGCTGATTTAATAAGACACCATAGACTGGGTGATTTAAACAACAGAAATTTATTTCTCATAGTTCTATAGGCTGCAAAGTTCAAGATCAGGATGCCAGCAAATTCTCTATCTGGTGAGGGCCTTCTTACTGGTTTGCAGATGGCCATCAACTAGTATCCTTACATGGCAGAGACAGCGAGCTCTAGTCTCTTTCTCTTTTTCATTATTAAGAACACTAATTCCATCATGCGGGCTCTACCTTCATGACATCATCTAAATCTAAGTAGCTGCCAAAGGCCCCACCTTCTAGTACCATTCCATTGGGGGTTAGTTTGCAGGAAACACAAACATGCAGTCCAAAACAATTAGTTAACTTTAAAAATATTATGTCAAGGGTGCCAGATACAAAAGACTATGTATTCTATGGTTCCATTTTTATAAAATGGCCAGAAAAGGCAAACTTATAGAGGCAGGAAGAAGTGCTTGATTGGAGACAGAGGGTATGGTGCACTTCAAATGGGCTTTAGGAAAATTTGGAGGCAATAACAAATGTTCTAAACTGGATAGTAGTGATAACGCAAAACTATAACTCTACTAAAAATCATTACATTGTATACTTACAGTAGATAAAATATTTGTACCTCAAAAAAGCTGTATGTATTTTTAAAAGCTTTAAAAAACCCCAAGGAATGGGAAAGACCAAGGCCTCTGGTCAGGTCTGGCTCTGCGTATTTAGATAAAGACTGAGCTGTACAGTGATTATTTTTCTTTCTCATTGTCTGACTTGATTAACTCTACTTTCAGAAGGAAAAGTTCATGGGAAATTTAGATGCCTAACTCCCTAGAGAATTTTGAATTTTCTGTTATGTTGGAGGAGAAACATCCAAATAACAGATGCATGAATTTCATTAATAATGAAAACTGTAGAATTGGAAAAAAAACTTTTGTAGGACAGATTATCAGTAATTTTATTTAATTTCCCAATAATCTCTCTTCTCAACAGGTAAGTTCATTTTGCTTCCACAAATTGAATTAACTACAGATTTATAAGGTCCGTGTGTACTCTTTTCCCCGCGGCCCCCCTGCCCCACCTGCCTTTTTAAAGAGAGGGTCTCTCTCTTGCCCAGGCTGGAGTGCAGTGGTGCAATTGTGGCTCCTTGCAGCCTTGACCTTCTGGGGTTCAAGCAATACTCCCACCTCAGCCTCCCAAGTAACTGGGATTATAGATGTGCACCACCAGGCCTGGCTTCCCCCCCCCCCCCACCCCCCGCAATAGAGATGAGTTCTGCCTATGTTGCTTAGGTTAGTCTCTAACTCTTGGGCTCAAGCAAGCCTCCTGCTTCAGTCTCCCAAAGTGCTGGGATTACAGGTGTGAGCCACTATGCCCAGCCCCTTGCGAACTCTTCAGGCAAAGAAAAAGAACTGTGTCAAGAATTCAAACATCTCTGAGCGATTAGGTGAAGTGACCCCAAGTACATACATGCTGATTCTACATTCATGAAGTTATAAATAGTTATATACTACTTACGTAAGGAGGTCAAGGCTGCAGTGAACTGTGATCATGCCACTGCACTCTAGCCTGAGTGACAGTGAGACTCAGTCTTAGGAAAAAAATGAGTTAACAGGAGCTGTGAATTCTTTAGAGTTTAATAATAGAGATCTTCTATTTAATTGCTGTGTTTAAGTTTATGTCTGCCTTTTCAGTTAGATTTGACAGATTCTGTATAATGTCAAAATAAATGGTTTATTCATTGAGTTTATTGAGGGAAAGAGATGATTCTAGAAAAGACAGTCAATTCAATTTTATATGCATGCAGATTGGTGGTTATTCTTTTGTCTTCCAAATAGTTTTTTAAAAACAAAACCAAATGAGGCAAATAACAGATCAGAAGTCAGAAAACTGAAGCTTGTTTTGTTAGTAATAACTGATTTTTAAATTCTAGGCATTTAAAATCTTTAATTCCCTTTTTCTCTTCATATATTAAATGGATTTAGTAATGTAATAGTTGCATGGTCCTACTTTGATGATAAGACAAGAAAACTAATAAGTAGCCAATCTCAAATAACATGTCTCCTGGTCCTATAACCAACCCTAGAGTGCATAAAAATGAACATAGAACTTTCTTTGATTGTCCCAACCAGAATTTTTTTTTCCCCACTGAATCCTGTTGTGTCTTTTCACTTAAACCCCTCGGGCCCTGCTATGTCGGAGAGATGCATATGTGTTATCTAAACTGAAAGCTCCCATAGAAAATAACTGGGTCCATTGACCTTCTGTTTGCAGCTATGCTTAGCACCATGCCTTACACAGATACCCATTAGCTAAGAAATAAACACAGATGGGCAAACTGAGGTGCCCTTCTCTAGCACCAGCCCAATTTTATATTAACCCCTTTTCATATATGTGTACACTCATAAATATTTCCTAGATTTCTTTAGATGGCACCACAAACAATTGTAATATACTATATTTGCATAGAACTTTAAAAATTATTTTCCAAGAGCAATTTATCTTTGTAAGCAAATTTGGTTCTCTCCAGAGATGCAATCCCTGGTCTTTATTCCTTTCAGGACTGCAGGAGAAGATACTACATGGGAGTAGTCGATAGTACAGCGGTCTAGCAATCTGTAGTCTCTGGTCATAGCCATTTAACTTTTACAACTAACGTATTTGACCTTATTCAAAATGTACCTAAGATTTGTTTTAATCAGGTGTGGTAAAACAGCAAACATAGAAATGATTGTCATGAGAAAGAAGTATACTAACAAATTCCTAAAAATAAGAGATAAACCATACCATGCAGGGTCACAAGCGAGAACACCCAGATCAGTCAGAAAGCAGAAGGAAGAGAGGGGAGAGCATTACCCAGAGGCTTTATTAGTGTTTTCTCAGGAAGGAATGGGCAAGGAAACACTTTAAGATTGGATAGTTTGAGTAATTTTGGTAAGTTGTGGGCTGTAGTAGTGGTGCCTAGCTGTCAGGTATGTGACCCTGAGGTGATTTAGGACAGGGGGAATATTGGTATTGGTTTGGCATGTGAGAGTTTGATAAAACATAGAGTTGGGGATGTGGATTCTGGATTGGTAGGTTTAAATATCCAAGACACACATGCTGGGGAGTTTGCTTTCTCTAGGAATTAGCTAGCCCTGTGTGGGGCAGTCGCTCCAGGATCAATGCCTTACATGCCAGAGCATCAAGAATACAGAAAACAAGACATAGTCAACACAGATTTTAGTCAAATCACTTCAACTCTCACACCTTTTTTCTAGTCTGTGAAATGAAAATATTGAATGAAGTCACCTCTAATGTATGTCTCTGACTGTAGGGAAAAATCCCATGGCTCTGGGTTCTGTGCTTCATGCTACTTCTCATGCCAGTGAGTAATTGCTACAGTTAAAATACTGCTCTGTCCCGATAAGGAGGGTATTGTTTTTGTCTGGAACAACTGTGTATTTTTAAAAGGAGATGGGCTAATAACCCAACCACTAAAATATTTAGTGTCTCATTTACATGTGTTTTTCCTTATTAGGAGCTGAGCAGATAAAACGTTTTAGTTACCTAGTAAAGCCACAGAAACCTTAGGAGGTGGGGAAAGTGTCAGCCAAATCTCATTCATATTTGCTAAAAGAATGCAAACCAATTGGGTCAGATACAGTATAGTTATTTATATATAAATCACCTGGGAGCAAGCTATTATTTTTAATTGGAGAAAATTTATTATTCAACTCCTTGAATAATTTGCCAAATATGGTTACAAGCATGTCTGTGAATGAATGAAATTTATGAAGGGTAGGCATCACTTAGGTAACTTAAGAAGTATCCTTTTCAGACTACCATCCACGACACAGAAAAAAAAGTTCAAAAAATGTCGTTTTCACTTCATGATTTCTATTTATGACCTATGCCCCTGAATTTGTATTCCCACTCTCTAACCCTTATAAAACTCAAATGATCTCCCAATGACACTAACCTGGCTGTATATATTGCAACTGTGGAACAGACTCACAATAGGAGTGCCATGTGTGGTATATAGATTGTCAGCTGCTCAACTCTAGGGTGCACAATTTATAATCAGACTCAATCCTGGGCCTCCAGATGCTTTCAATTTGGATGACATATAAATGTGAGGGGAAAAGCATGAGAGAGTTGCATAGGATGGATATAGGCAAGAAGATGAGATGCCAGAAAAGGAAATGGTTATTAAGGTAGGCATGATTATGTAGAAGAGTTCTATAGAAACAGTGAGGATAAGTGAATTGAAACCTGAAAGATCCTTTCAGTTTGAAATGAGTCACAGTTTCCGAAGGGTAATGGGAACAGAACCCTGAAGGGTAATTGAGAGGTTTAAATGCATTGACAAAAGAATACATAATCTTTTGAACAGTTGAGTAAAAGGAAGGAGAGATATAGGGGTTTAGTTAGAGAAGTATGCAAAGTTCAAAAAGAAGATTTATTGTTATTACTACTACTATTATTTATAGCCTACTTGAAAGGAGTTTAAAAAGAAAATAGTAAATGCAGGTTAGAAGAGGATGATAAAGGTATAAGTTGCCTTACAAGACGAGGAGATCAGATGTAGGAAATATGGAAATAAACTAGCATTGAAGTGAAAAGAGAAACCTCTTCCTTTGATATAGAATTGAAAATAGTGAGGATGAATATATATTTAAGTAAATGTTAAGATTGTAGGATCAAAGGTAAGATGGTAAGGGGGTTCATATCTACTGGCCTTTTTTTCCCTGTGAACTTAAGGGATATGATCATCACTGAAGTTGCAGCAGAGATGGAGTAGGGATCCATCTTTACACTTAACAGTTTATGAAGTTTAAAGAAACTATCAACTAACCTTTGTGGGAGAAAGAAGAGACACTGGAGCAGTGATGGTGAAAAGTTTGTCAAACATTACAGGGCATACTACTGAGTTGGAGTCCACAAATTTCTAGGGGCAGTAATATACACAAGTATGTAATGTGCTTTTGCAATGTTCAGCATTCCAAGTGCACAAGTGGTGAAACCATGTGTCTGGGTTTACTATGGAGGTAAATTCACAAGGTGGATTCAGAGGGGTAAGGGTCTATGGATTTTGAAGTGCTGGTAAGTATAAGAGATACACCATGGATCTAGATTGGTTAGGAAAAAAGAGAAGTCATCAGGAGAGTGATGAACTGGGAGAAGATAGGAGGATTTAAAGAACTATGTCTCAATGAGGTTAAAGAGCAAGTTGACATAGGGAAATATAGTGACTCTAAGGATAAGAGATCATAATCCGATACTGAAGTATTGGAATTTACCATTTCAGAGATGAGGGTACTCCAAGGTCAAGATTCAGTCATGTGTTTAAATTATTAAAGTGGAAGAAGGACTTTGAAGTCAAAAAGTTTAAGATAAGTTTGTTGGATAGTCATGCATGTGCATGATACAATCATGAATGATCTTGGCAAGAGTTGGGACAGAAATGCAAATTGAGTCACACCAGAATGCTCAAGGATGAAATGTGTGGGGTGTAGGATAGAGGGTAAATAATGAACAAAAGAGCTTTTATTCAACTTAGAGTTTACAGCATGGTATTCATAGATATTATTTCACTTAATTTTCACAATCTATCAAGTAGACATGACTATTAGTCTAATTTTATAGACAAGGAAACTGAGATAGGAATTGGGACTTGCCAAACAAACATCACTCAAGTTAGTAAGTGACAGAGCTGGAATTCAAGCCCATACTTTCTGACTGCAGATCTCATGTTCTTTCCAGGATAACACACTATCTTAGCTGAGATGAAATCGTACCCCTTGGGGCACACATTTAACAGAGGGTACTCTTTAGAGTACCCTTAAACCAAACAAAAAATAATACAAATGTGAAATTTAAGACCTCTTACTAGGTAAGGGTTGCTTTCCCGGAAGCAATGGTTGAAGAAAAGAATTTCCCCCAGTTTGTGCCAAAGAAAATGAAAGGCTTACATACGTACATCAGTCAAAACCTGTCCTCAGCTGCTCCAAGGTAAAGAGCAGAACCGACTCTCAGCCATACAGCATAGGTGCTTCTTAATATTCAATTTAACTCAATTACACCTGGGCAAAAATGTCAGGTGAAGGGATCAGGAAATAAGGCATGGAGCATTTAATATCCTCCTTAAAAACAACATAAAAATGGATGGTTCAGGTCTTATTGTTCATATCTTTCATGATTCTCGTTTCCTCTCAAAGACAAAAGTACTGATAATAATTTAAACAAAATATTCCTGAAGCACCAAATCTTTCTGGGAACAAGAATCAGAATCCCTGCTTTTAGACAACATTATGGTAAGTTCTTTCTTCTGTTTGATTTAACATAACTATTAAGGCAGGAAAACAAGATTTAATACTCTTTCCCACTTTCCTATAATTTTTGCTACTAGAGTTCATACATTACAAAAACATTGAAGGAATGAGATTGGTCTTTGGGAGATGTTGGGGCTCCTTTCCTACCCAGTAATAGTAGTTAAAATATGGCAGGTGTTAACAAATGGTAAGTAAGTTATACTTAGCCTAATAATTAATTGAGGGCATTGACCATTAGAAGAGAAAACATTCCAACTGTGGGAGATTCAAATACTCAAAAAAACATTTTTAGAGAGCTTTGAAAGGGAAAAGAACCTAGTTCAAGAATCTGAAGAAGCAACATTCCTTCTTGAATATGGACAGAGGTGAGTATTTGGAAGAATCAGGAAAGGGTCCTCTTTTAGGGAAATGCCTAGTGGGCATATTACCATGAGTTTAGATAGAGTGGGCCCATAGATGGCAAGCCAGGAGAAAATTGAAATTACATAAGATCTTTTATAAGATCCAAAAATGTTAAGCAAGTTACAGCTGCCCAGATTGCTTGAAAAGGGTTTAAGCTGTAAAGCCCAAGCAATGAAGTCCCTGAGGTTCTTTATTTCATAAGATGTGGGTTTGGGTGTGGGTAGGAAGTGACTTAGCTGAGAGCTGAACTCCAGTCAGATGCTGCCCGACCAGTTTGTGAAATTAATTTCACCTCCATGCCCAGTAGAGAATTTACCACTACTCAAATAGATGCAGGAATCTCCAGCCCATGGAGATGCCTAGGGTCAGAAAGAACTTTGATGGAATAACAGTAATGCAAAAAGTTTCAAAACTCAGTGTGATCAGTTCTTCTTCCGGGACATAGACTGGTTTCTCAATTCCAGTACTAAGCATGTCAGCCAGTTTGACTGCTGCCTCATTGCCTCTAGATTGTTGCCTCCATTATGGAGTAGATTATCTGATATTGTGTGGATTGCTTTGCTCAAGAATATCATTGTCCTAGATGCCAATTTGTGACACAGACCTAGATCATCTCACCTTGAGGAGGGAGGAGAGGTTGAACAACTGAATGAGAAATACTTTTTTTAAAAATAGGAATGCAAAGATTTACTAAAAGAAGAATATAATAAAATAACGTTTTTTGAAATATTATCCTTCCCCTCCATCATGTGTCGCCATTTTCTTTACAAGTTAATAGTTCTATATAAGCCAACAGTTGTCAGTGTTTGTCATTCTAGGAATGGACAAAAAGCTTGCGAGCCTCTTGATCCTGGTTTGTTTTTCAAAGGCCTTTCAGGAAAGAATGGAGAGGATCCAAAATGTTTGGGAAATGTATAGATTGAGGGGTCAGGCATTTCCCACTGCACACTAGAAAAATATTCCTCCAGGTTTGGGAAGGGAAAGAGTACTAGAAGGGAGTTGTTGAGAACAGAGAGTTCTGTGGACCCAAGAAAGAGAAAGACCCTCTTCCTTTATTAATCTGATATAAGCCCAGGAAGGTGGTTTGAGGTCTGTGGTGGTCTCGAGATCAGAGGATGGACCTAGTTTCCTAAATGAGGATGCTTAGACTATGCAGGGAGGACCACAGGCAATCTTTAGAAGATGGCTGAAAAGTAGCACAAGAATTCTTGTGTCGTTATGTATGAGAAGGAAGGGGCAGAGAAAACTGCCATACCTAGAAGAGCCACTGAGAGAGGACCATGGGCATCACAGTGATGACTGGTGTGGATGGATACATGAGGTCCAGACAGCATCCCTACCAGTCTTGGCCGATATAAGCTCCCCAACTAATCTTAGATTCAAACTGGGGAAAGGAGAGGAAGCACACAAATTTTGTACCATCCCAGTGGAATGTGAGCTTGAAATCCAGTTTAAGTCAAAGCACAAAAGTTAAATTTCAATCACATCTGAATTTGAGGCCTCAGATTTATGCAAGCTTAACTGCCGCTGTGTTGTAAACTTCATTCATTTGTATCTTGAGTTTCCAATTAGATGCATACCCTGAGACCAAATGCCTTACACATTCTTTCATTCCTTTCAGCACTTCATGGTCACACAGCCATTTAAACAGATACTTGTAGAGAAACTATAAGTTTCCAGGACTACTTAGTTTTTGAAGACACATCTTTGAACAAAACTGAGACTGTTCTTGATCTCATAGAGCTCACAGTCTAGTACAGGAAACAGACAATAATCAAAAGAACAAATACATGACATGTTAGGTAGTGGTTAAGTGCAGTAAAAAATATGAATCAAAGCAAGTGGAATATCTAGATTGTTCATTAATATTGATTTTTTTTCATTTTTATTTCAATAGTTTTTGAGGTACTAGTTTTTTTTGTTATATGAATAAATTATATAGTGATGAATTCTGAGATTTTAGTACACCCATTACATTATGGTAATGTCTACATTATACCTAATATGCAATTTTTTATCTCTATGCTACCTCCCACCCTCCCCCTGCTGAGTCTACAAAGTTCTTTATACCACTCTGTATGACTTTGGGTTAGAGTGTGCATTCATTTTGAATCCATGATATTTGCTCAATAAAACTGTGGAACTGAATTGACTGGAAGTCATACTCTTTAAAGCCCTGGCGATAATTTCAATAAACTAAGACCATTTTCTTAAGAAAGCCAAAATAGGCAAATGAGAGAAACAAATATTTATATAGGATTAAAAAATGATGCAAACCATCCAAGGATTTCATCAATTAACTGCAAAGCAAGAGAAGTAAAAACAAAAATCACTCAAGAACTAAATTTATTTTTATTACTTCAAATTCAAATTAATTTCAAACTCAAGGTTCATGCAGTGTTATGGCATCAT
Organism: Chlorocebus sabaeus; assembly: GCF_047675955.1. Taxonomy (NCBI): domain Eukaryota; kingdom Metazoa; phylum Chordata; class Mammalia; order Primates; family Cercopithecidae; genus Chlorocebus; species Chlorocebus sabaeus. Next base: position 66,199,257 of record NC_132928.1, read on the forward strand.
GAGAAAAAAGCATAGGCTTTGAAGCTGAATTCTGTATCCCTGTATTACATACAACACTGAAGATGGAAATGATTTATATGGATTATCATTGCTTATGATCATAGTGGAGCATGGGATATTTTGAATATCTAGAGGGTGCCCTCAGGGTTCTCTTTTGGAATTTGTGTGTGGCCTTCTTTTTCCAGCACTTAACTTCTGAACCTTGCCTTCCTGGAAGAGGATACAGTCAGTATGTTACCTCAGTACCCAGTGCCCAGAACTCCTGCTCCACCTGCAGTCCTCTCTAGCAAGTCTCTGCCCCTGCTGCCAGCCACTCTGGATTTTCTGATGCCATGTTCTTTCCCCTTTCCAACTTTTGAGACTTGCTTTTCCTAATGTCTTTTCTTCTAATCAGGCTACTTGAAGTTTCTTAATAGATTCCCAGCAAATTATGTAATACTAGTGAGTGATGAAAAACTTCTGTAGCACCCAGAAATCATGTGATAATAACCCCTTCTGGCTTTTAGGAGTTACATATCATATGGTCCCTCCCTGTCTCCAGCTGTACTGATGTTCTTTTAACATACCTGTGGTTCCTTCCATTAAAATTGTTTACCATACTGTATTGTGAGTTTGTTTATGGATCTGTCTTTCCTCAGGGACTGTGAGGTCTTTAAAGACTAAGACTGTGTAGCCGGGTGTGGTGGTTCATGCCTGTAATCCCAGCACTTTGGGAGGCAGAGGCAGGCGGATCACAAGGTCAGGAGATCGAGACCATCCTGGCTAACACGGTGAAACCCCATCTTTACTAAAAAAAAAAAAAAAAAAAGATAAAAAAAAATTAGCTGGGCATGGTGGCAGGCACATGTAGTCCCAGCTACTTGGGAGGCTGAGGCAGGAGAATGGCGTGAACCTGGAAGGTGGAGCTTGCAGTGAGCCGAGATCACATCACTGCACTCCAGCCTGAGCAATAGAGTGAGACTCCGTCTCAAAAAAAAAAAAAAAAAAAAAAAAAAAATTAAGACTGTGTCTTATTTTATCTTTTAACTACAAGCTTGATGTGAACTGGGAGGTCAGGTACCTTGTTCAACAAAATGAAGAAATAAACTAGCATCATAGTCATGTTATGTACATGGAACACCTTGACTCTTTGCCTAGCATTATGTTAGTGATCTTACATGTATTAAAATATTCATTTTGGTGGAGCATGGTGGCTCACGCCTGTAATCCCAGCACTTTGGGAAGCTGACATGGGAGGATCACAAAAGCTTAGGAGTTCAATACCAGCCTGCACAACATAATGAGACTTTGTCTTTACTAAAAGTTAAAAAAAAAAAAAAAAAAAAAAAAAAAACTAGCCAAGCATGGTGGCACACCTGTTGTCACAGCTACTAGGGAGGCTGAAGCAAGAGGACTGAGGATTGCTTGAATTTGGTAGATCAAGGCTGCAGTGAGCTATCATTGCACCACTGCACTCCACCCCAGGCAACAGAGAGACAGACTGGCTCAAAAAAAATTGTACACACACACATTTTAGCATTTTCCTCTTGAAGATAAGGGTGTGGATGTTTTGGTTAAATAACTTATGGTGAACATCTAATAGACAAACTTACCAGGCCAAGCCACAGGAAGCTTCAGTGGAAAGAGAAACTTTTTAGCAGATTTTTTTTTAGCTTTTAGCTTTCCCAAATCACATGTAAATGTTTCCGCCTCTGTGTACAATACCAGTTTTGGCTCTGGGATCCTGAATGAGTCATTGTACAAAGGCAAAGACACAGAAGGGGAAAGGGCTTTGCCACATTTAAGCATTTCTATTTACTCCAGATCTATATCCATATTCCATCCACCCACAACTAAATTCTAAAAAGGGCATTGTTTTGACAAGTTGTTTCCTTGAGACGATGTGGAATACTATCTTCATTAAGCTGCACTTTTCCCAGAAGAATGCCCTGAGAAACTAGTTGGGGTTCTTCTCTAATAACATTCAAAACCATCAACTAATTCTTCTATGAACAGATTCAAACCACAAAGATTGTAAATGACATTGGAAGAAACCAGACCAGCTACAGCCATTCATATTTTTTTCAATGTAGGATGAAACTTGCTTGCATCCTAGCCGTGCTGAGAGGGCCTGAGCTGGTGGGAACGCAGCAGCTGAGGCCCAGCAATCCTGAGCCCTTCATCTCTCGAGGGAGCAGTGTCTTTTAAGGTGCCATAGGGATCAGTTAATTAGGTCAGACTAAGGTTCTTGGGTCATGTCTGAAAGAGGAAACGACAAAATCTTCATGGGAAAATTATGCAAAAATGAAAATAGCTGGAATATACAAGTATTATCTGGCACCCTAGGGAGATTGTAAGTATAGCCTGAAAAAGAAGTAGGCGGCAGAGATAGTGGAAAAAAGAAAAAAGAACTGGATTAGAAGTTTAGACCCAGCTGTGTTACAATATTCCAGTGTGTGTTGGTATCTTTCCCTAGGCCTCAGTTTCCTTCTAGGAAATGTCATTTCTAGTTACATTCTGTGAGATACTTTCTAGTGTTGAAATTCTGTGGTGCTGTTTTCAACTAAAGTCCCCTGGATTAAAAGCAAAATAGATACAAAAGAGAACATAAAACAAGATTAATTTTAAATGTGTGAAAAAGTAGTAACACGGAAATAGAAAGAGGGAAAAATTTGCAGGCTGGGAATCTGGGCTTCTCTATCCACCTCACTTCTCACCCTACATCCAAGCTTTGTATCTCAGAAAGAACAAAACTGGTGATGTTAGATCCTCAAATGGGACCCTTAAAATCCTCTTTGACTATGAAGAACCCAAAGAGGACCCTAGACTTAAAGAATCCTCTTTGACTATGAAGCCTTTTCTGATCCCACCCTCCCCAACCCCAGGTACCCCTCCTGTGGGTTTTTCACTTGCCCAGATAGAAATAAGCATTCTTCCTTTTTGCTTTAAATCACCCCTAGTACATATCTGCAAAAAACCACATCTTATTCTTTAATAACTACTTCTTTAGTTGTCCTAACTAGACTAGCCTGGACTAGAATGTCAACTACTTGATGAAAAGGATGCTGTCTGAATCACCTTGGTGTTCCCCAGACCCATGACGATGCTAAGCCCATAATAAAACCTGAAAAAATATACGTGCTGAGTAAATGGGAAAGTGAATGATTATGATGAAAAAGAAATTTGAGCACAGATAAAAGGGAAAGGTGGTTGACAGTAGATTACCTTTCAAATCCTTTGCAAATCTGAGATTGTTAAACTTTTATTGATTCACTTAACCAAGTGGTTTTCTAAATATCTGTGATTTTGTGACTATCCTTTTCCCTACCCATCCTCACCACTGTGTTCTCAGACACGCTTACCTCTTTCTTGCACTTACACTTCTGCCTCTCTCTCCAGCACCCAGGATATCAGCATTCTTTGGCTGACTACTACATTCATCCTTCTGTTCCCTCTGTATCTATAAATGATTGCTTGTTCCCTAGTCTTAGGATGACAGATTAGGAGAAAAGCGTCTTTTAAACTGATTTCCAAATTGCCTAGGAGATGTACTTTTCTTTGTGAAGTTCCTTTTAAGCAAGGGTGCTGTTGCAATTAATTATAACCCAGTGTTAATGATATTCTTCTTACTGGATTAATGTGTATCTGCCAATTGATTAATAAATCATCACAAGTCTATTCATCAGCTTCTTCCTCCTTCTTTCTCACTCCTCCTCCCTTCCTACCTCCAAACCCCACTTAACTTTAAGAAAAATGGTCTTGGCCGGGTATGATGGCTCAGGTCTGTAATCCCAGCACTTTGGCAGGCCGAGCTGGGTGGATTGTCTGAGACCAGGCTGGTCAACATGGTGAAACCTGGTCTCTACTAAAAATACAAAAAAAAAAAAAAAAATTAGTCGGGCATGGTGGTATGTACCTGTAATCCCAATTACATGGGAAGCTGAGGCAAGAGAATTGCCTGAACCTGGGAGGCGGAGGGTGCAGTAGGCTGAGATCATACCACTTCTCTTCAGCCTGGGCAATGGAGTGAGACTGTCTCAAAAAAAAAAAAAGAATAAAAATGGTCTTGTCTGTCTTAGTTTATTCCTGATCATGAACACAGATTTTCAGTTTTGATTGAGATTAGAAAGAAATGATCAGAGAACTGATATGTAGATTTCAGAGTACTCTGACACAGGAAACCTGGAGCAGTGGAGGACTGCTTCAACACTTTGATTCTAGAAAAAGCAGAAAACACCTTGTGTTTTTATTAGGAAGGTGTTGCAAAACATTGGTTCATCCTAGTGAAATTTTCGGGATCATTTAAACACACTCAGTGCTCAAATCATACTTATTGTTTGGTGTTCCCAATCAGAATTATGCAACACTTTCATCACAGATGAGATTCCCATCTGCAACTGGATAGAGTACTGATATGAGTTAGAATTATAGGATGTCAAATGTGCTCCAGATTCTTCATTTTTACAGATGATGAAATTCGGGCTCAGGATAGAGTGGCCTATCCAAAGTTATACAAACAATTAATGGTAAATCCAAGGCTAGAATCCAATGTCTAGTGGCCATGTGTTAGCAATATAATGGTGTTTTCCAAACAGCTCCTATGAAGACTAAAATTCCCACCCTTAAAATCATTTCTTATTTGTTTTACATTTGTCCCCAGAAAACCCCAAGCAAAGCATCAATATGCAAGTCGGAAGAATGGTTCATTCTTATAGCATTCATTGCCATAAATTTGGTTCTTAGAGTAGTTTCTGATCCTTAGTAGAAAGTAGAATTCTGAGAGAATTGAGAACACTTGGATGTTGGGAGTGAAAGGAACTTCCTAGAACAATATTTTCAGGTATGTGTTTTGCAGAACATTTGTGATCTATAAGATGTGAATTATGGACCAAAAAAAGAGATAATCTTGGTCAAATCAATTGAGAAATGTCAAAATGTAGTTAAATTAATTTTTTAAAGACTTTTGCTCTGCAAAAGACCCTGTAAAGAGGATGAAAGAACAAGATCAGATGGAGAAAATCTTTGCAAACCAAATACCTAACAAAAGACTTTTATGTAGAATATATAAAGAACTCTCAAAAGTCAACAGTAAAATTTGGAAAATGAGCAAAAGACAGGAAAGACATTTCATCAAGAATATATGAATGCAAAATTATTAATGATGTTCAACATGCCCACTAGAATGGCTATAATCAGAGAGACATGCAATACCAAGTTTGGGAAGGATGTGGAGAAACTAGATATTTCATACATTGCTGATGGGACTGTAAAATGGTACAGCTACTCAGGAAGATAATTTGGCAGTTACTTAGTAAACTAATATATATTTAAGATACAACCCAGCGATCATGTTCCTGGGTGTTAATCTCAGAAAAATGAAAACATACATCCACAAAAATACATGTATATGAATATTCGTAGAAGCTTCATTTGTAATAGCCAAGAATTGCAAACAACTCAAATGCTTTCCAATGAATGAATGTTTAAATAAATGGCAGTATATACATAGCACAGAAAATGCGTCAATTGATATGTGTAGCAACATGGATGGATCTCAAAGGAATTACGCTGAGTGAAAATAAGTCAATCTCAAAAGATTATACATGATCGTATGTATGATTCCATTTATATAACATTCTCAAAGCGACAAAATTGTAAAGCTAGAGATAGTGATTGCCGAAGACCAAGGGCACAGCTCAGTGTAACTATAGGAGTAGCACAATATCTAGGTTGGAGTTATAAATCTGGGAGTCATCAGCATACAGATAGCATTTAAAGCTATGAGACTGGATGAGATCACTTTGGGATAAGTGAAGATAGAAAAGATGAGAAGTCCAAGGACCAAACTGTGGGTTCTGATACATTAAGAATCCATAAGAAAAGGAGGGATCAGCATAAGATATTAAAAGACATGGCCAGAGAGTATTAGAGTGGTGAGATTTGGGGTGATTTTTCTCTTTACATTTTCTTTACTGTGGCTTTATTACTTGAAAAATTTTTTAAAAGATCCAAATATATCTCTCTTCTTTGATGTGTTTGTAAACTCCTTGAAGACAGAGCAAATCTATGTCTTTATTTGGGATTGTTTATATACTTCAACTCCACTGAGAAACCAATATTCTTCACAGAGAAAAAGATTGTTAATTTAAGGAATACATTAGCTAAGGCATTTAGTAGGCATGATAGAGGATCGAGTTCATCTCGTATAGGTTTGCATTGTCTTACATAAATGTAACTTGAGGAAAAAAGAAAAATTATAAAATGTGTTACCAGATAACCTTCAGGGTTGAATTTTCCCTCTTCCAGATTCTAAGCTTCATAAGGTCAGGAACAGTATCTATCCAGTTCTTTGCACAACGCTTTCCATTTAGTAAAGTTCCATAAAATTTGAAACATGTTTGTCTGCTAAAATCCCCCAAAACCCAAATGCTACATTTAGGAAAAACTCTTTTGCCAGTAACTGAGCTCTGTGCAGAACTTGCTTATAATTTTTATATGTTCAAATTTTTTCCCTTTTATGGATGGAGTTTTATAGATCATAAATTCAGCTGCTCAGACAACCCTAGAAGTTATTTATTCTTACTCTCTCTACCAATCCTCTTATGTTGAATTACTGACTCAACAGAGCTTAGCTGAAACTGGCACTTTTCTAACACTAATAATATTTTCTATTTTTTGGGAGTTTTTCTGCCAAGAGCTTAAAAAAGTAATGAGGTAGGCAGTAAAAGGCATTTCCTCTCTGAAGGCCAAATCTTGAAAGTTCACATCAAGATTTGCATCAGCCAATGTAAGACTTTCTCCATTCCCACCATACCTGACTTTAGTAGCTTTTCTTTAGCAGAGATTTAGGGAATGTGGGTTCTGCTCGTAGACAAATCATTTAATCTCAAAGCTGTAATGACTCAATTATAATGCTATAATCACCACATCACCTTCGCATCTCATAATTTTGCTGTGGGAACATCTGAGACAATATTCACAAGTGGGTTCAAGACATATTGATGGTTAAAGGCCACTGCCCTAAATACAGATGTTCTTTACATATTTGTCTTTGGCTCTCTTTTTTCTTTGCACTCATTTATGATAATTGCAGTGATTGCTTCCAAAAGATTAAATCTGCTACTTGTATCCCCAGTCTTCCTCTCTCTAATGCTCAGTTCTGGATAATCAGTAAGTAGCTCTGTACCAACAAAGCCTAGGCTATGTTTTAAGAAAAGCGCAGGGACCAACTGGAGAACCCAATGATCATCTTTGGGGCCTTGTGTCCTGAGTCAGCCCAGATTCATTAGGTGGTATTAAGTTAAATGAATTAGCTGAGTACTTCCAGCCTCAAGCCCATATTAATCTAAGAACTGTGGCAGTGATGTACCTAACAACAGGAATACCACGTACTGAGCCAGGGCAGCTGAGAGAAGGCAGAGAAAGATAAATAGATGAGAATCATAACTAGCAATTATTAGTGCTTTATGATGTTAACTCATCTGTCACCAAAAGCTTGCATGGCAATTACCATCTTCCCCATTTTATTTTATTTTATTATTTATTTTGAGATGGAGCCTTGCTCTGTTGCTCAGGTTGGAGTGCAGTGGTGTGATCTCAGCTCACTGCAACCTCTGCCTCCTGGCTTCAAGCGATTCTCCTGCCTCAGCCTCCCAAGTAGCTGGGACTACAGGCGACTGCCACAATGCCCGGCTAATTTTTGTATTTTTAGTAGAGACAGGATTTCACCATGCTGGCCACGCTGGTCTCCAACTCCTGACCTCAGGTGATCCACCCGCCTTGGCCTCCCAAAGTGCTGGGATTACAGGGGTGAGCCACCGTGCCTGACCTTCCTCATTTTATTAAAAAGGAAACAGCAGCATGGAAAGAGTGAGTGATTTTCTCAAATAAATATTAAGAGTTTGGCAGAAGGTTGGAGTCACAGTTTAATAATCTTTCATTTTGTGAAAAACATAAATAGAATGATAACAAACACACTAATTAAGAGACTATTGCCATAGCGCAGGTGGGAAGATGATGGAGACTTAAAAGCTTCTATATGGAAGAACTTATTCTTTCTTCCTTACATTTCCATAAAGGAGACACTTCTACTGTACTCCTCATAGAGAAGATAATATTGAAGTGAATACTTCCAGTCTCTCCATCTTAACCTATATTTATTCCAACTCAGGGAGCAGAGATAGCTGATTTGAAATTTAAGCACCTCATGCCCTATAGGGTGACTTCACTTAAGAAATGTTTATTCAGTTGAATGGCAATATGAGCACATTTCTCTTGTACCTTTTTGTGTTTTCTGCCCTGGGTTTTATAAGAGTGAACAGGGCTTTCTCACCTCTTCCTCCCATTATGAAGCAGGCAAAGGGGCAGTTTTTCTCCCACTTGGTTGAGGTGGGCTATTCTTCAGCTTCCTCCTTGACTTTTGGATGAGTAAATTGGGCTCAAATGTTCCCACCCATTGGTGCCAATGTCCACATTTAGGGTGAGGTATAAAGATGGTCACAAGTCAACCCCAGTTACAATCTCAAATCCTGCTTCACCAAGAAGCTGTCTATTTTGTTTTACTGACAGCCAACAATAAAGCTGACTCTTTCTTCCTTCTATCTTTCTAGACCTGTTAGGGTGCTAAGGAGAAGACGAGTTATTAGCACCCAAGAGAAGCACCAGTGGGGATGGAAATACAAGGTTCACATTCACTGAGCTGTGGTTTTTTATTTTTTATTTTTTTATTTTTCCAGGGAAATGGGTATTCTTGATATTTAGAGCAAACTCTGCTTCTCTGTTTAATCAGTGCCCAGAACAAGGAAATGGGTTAGTCTCTCTGAGCCTTAGATTCCTGATCTGTAAAATAAGGATTAAGGATAGCTCATTTTAAACAAGAGTAATGCTATTTTCTACCGCCTTAGGCTCATAAGAGGATATGTACAGAGCCTGGTGAGTTTTATATCATCTCATCTTGAATGACAATCAAAACTCCTTCTGGGCCTCCAGGACACCCTGATGGAGTGTCAGCAGTTATTAAAGTAAAAGAGCAAAGATAAACAACAGGAGTCTTTGATCCCGGGGCCTGGTAATAGTCCATTAAAAAAAAACAGAGGATGAGATCCAGTTATGCTGTCTAACCCTATTAAAACCTAGGCAGATCTGACTCTGCATGTTTCCTGGGCCTGCTGACCTTACCCAGATCTAATAAAGAAAGTGGTTTTATCTTTGCTTTTACTGACATGTCACTCTCTGTACTAAGGGAGGTAATAAGGGTGAGAAGAGAGTGGGATCTGGAAAGTTGAGCACCAGCTGTCCAAACTACGTATTTATGAGATACCCTTTGTGTCTAATGTCTCTTTTCCATGGAAGAAACAGTCAAGGCCCATTGAGATTGATGATATGCTCAAAGTTACCGAGCAAGTTGGAGTAGGAAAAACTAAGAAAATGAGTTAATTGATTGAAAGAACATTCATTGATCATCCACCATGGGACAACATTGTACTAGGCTGTAAGAGTAGGATTAAAAATATGAATAAACATGAGTCCTTTCTCATCCCTTAGGAGGAATAAAATATTGAAGGTTCTATTAGAGAACATTGTAAAAGATGTAACAAGATCACTGAGTGGGAAGTGCCCATTTTTCTAGAAGAAAAGATTCAGAACATCACTATCAAAAAGTTATATGTAATATAAATTATATACCAAAAATGTTATATATAAAAGCTATACATATTCATATATGTCATACATATACATATATATATATATATATATATCAACTTTTACCCAATTCAATTGCAATGTAATTTCCATAACTGGAATATGGCATATATAGGTGATTTAAAGTGGCATATATAGGTGATTTAAAAATACTTTTAGTAGAGTTAAATGCAATTTAATTGGATTTGTTTGCCTGATAGTGAATCTTAATAGTTACTGATTGCATATTAAATTGATCTAAATTAGCAGCTTACCCCGTCACAGATAATATGCTTAGAAACATACAGCTTAAGAATGGCACCATCACTGGGCTGAGAAAAACCTTGAAAGCTCAACAATTCATTTGACTAGAACAAAACTCACATTTTCTTATCAGTTCTTTTCTTATAATTATTCAGATGATTATTTTCTTTCCAGCTTTTATTTTAGATTTAGGGGGGACATGTGCAGATTTGTTACATGGGTAAATTATGTGTTGCTGGGGTTTGGTATACAGATTATTTTCTCACCTAGGTAATGAGCATAGTAGTATCCAATAGGTAGGCTTTCAATCCTCGTAGGCTTTCAATCCTCACCCTTCTCCCACCGTTCACCCTCTAGTAGGCCCTGGTGTCTATTATTCCCTTCTTTGTGTCCATGTGTACTTAACGTTTAGCTCTCACTTATAAGTGAGAACATGCAGTATTTGGCTTTCTGTTCCTACATTAATTCACTTAGGGTAATGGCCCCCAGCTGCATCCATGTTGCTGCAAAGGACATGATTTCATTCTTTTTATGGCTATGTAGTATTCCATAGTGTATATGTACCACATTTTCTTTATCCGGTCCACTGTGGATGAGAATCTAGGTTGATTCCATGCAGATGACTATTTTATGTATATTGGAATGACTTTCTAATTTTTGGAAAGTTTATCATTGCAATAAATTCCAGAGGAATCAGCAGGTAAAACTAGACTCATCATAGATTGCTCGCAGACACAAGTGGGTTTTGTAACAATATATCACTGTAAGAAGAACTGTTCTTCCCAGTGGTTAGAGTTGTAGTAAAGTGCTTGGGGTTTTTTTGTTTGTTTGTTTGTTTGTTTGTTTTCTGAGACAGAGTTTCACTCTGTCACCCAGGCTGGAGTGCAGCAGCGCGCAATCTCGGCTCACTGCAACCTCCACCTCCTGGGTTCAAGCAATTCTCCTGCCTCAGCATCCTGAGTAGCTGGGACGACAGGCGCGCGCCACCATGCCCAGCTAATTTTTTGTATTTTTTAGTAGAGATAGGGTTTCATCGTGTTAGCCAGGATGGTCTCGATCTCCTTACCTCGTGATCCGCCCTCCTTGGCCTCCCAAAGTGCTGGGATTATAGGTGTGAGGCACCACACCTGGCCCTGTGCTTGGGTATCCTTTCTCACAAATGGCTGCTTGTTTTTAACTGATGGCCAACTTGAAGGCATAATCTGAGTGATGTATCTGAAGAAGATTATTATACCTCAACTCCACAGAACGAAGTGGAATTATTTTTTAAGCTACTTTATTTTTTAAGCTACTGTTTATTGAGCACACACAATGGATCAAGTGCCATTTTAGATGCTTTTTATGTATTATCATAAGTAATCCTCATAAACCTTTGAAATTGGTATTATTATACCCATTTTTACAGATACATAATCAGAAATTCCAAGAGGTAAAATAATACATCTAAATTTACACAGGTACTAAGTGGTAAAACTAGGATTTGCTTTTGCATTCTCAATTGTGATACAGTAATCACTATGCCAGGCATTTCGGATGATGAGGCAATACAAAAGCCTTGGTTCCTGATTTTTAAGATCTTACAATATGCTTGGAAAATCAGATATTTATGAAAGCAAAATGATGTCAATGCTAAAGTTTTAGAAGTAAAATCTTAAAGCAATATTTAAAAAGAAAAAATATAGATAGGTTTCTTGGAGTTTTGTGAAACTTCAAAAGGAAATATTTTCAACAAGTTCATGGGGAAAAGAGAACTCCAGGCAAGTGTTCTAGTACAAGTATGTGAGCTTTGCTAAGATGTCCATGGGTAGGTGGCTGAATAGAGTTCATGGTGCAGTACATGAGGGATATAGGAGAGGATTAAGCTGGAAAAGTGGAAGTAAATGAAAAGAGCAAGACCACAGACTACCTATCCGGCAACACACACAAAAGGAAGAATTTTAAAGCTATGAATATTCTGGTGTATTTCAGGATTTCTTAGTGGGAAAAAATCTTTTTCATTGTTGTTTTGAGAAAATTTACTCAGCAGACTATATTCAATAATGTAACCTAAGATTTTATTTCTCAGACCTTCTCTTTCCAGTACCTCCTATCTATCTAGATAATATGGAAGCCAGGGAGAAGAATGGGAACCCAAGATCTATGAGCCCTTATGGCATATGAAAAGTGATTGTTATCTGAAAAGTAGAACTCTAGATGAAACCAGGCCTTTCCCAACAATGGAGCCCAGGACAATGCTGTCTTCAATGTCCATGCCATTAGACTTGTTATAGATGAGCTTCTATAATGATGGCTTTCTGGTTAATTAAACCCTCTGAATGATTCTGTGTAACACTGACTTCTGTGATTCATCACAGAACAAGTCTTCATTCTTTCGTGGATTATTACTGTTTTCGGTGACTATATTTGGTTGTTTACTCTTTTTGGCACCAATTACCCAGTGAGTCAACAACCATTGTGAACAAATTACCCTCATTGTCTTTTCTGAGTCCCTTAATGTACTTTATTTTTCATTTGTTGCAAATGTCATTGTTTCTGCTAATGTTGTTTTTTAACATCTGTCAAGATAAAAAATAAAATATCACTTGTAATCCTTGTAGCTTGTTTTCTTCATGAGTCGTAGACGCTACTGTATGATAAACTTCAAGCAGTTGGGAAAAATATGTTTGCTAAACTACTGTGTTAAATGCTTTGGAGATCATTCCTGAGCAGGAGTAGCATAATGCATTAACAAGTATATAGTGAAACTTCAGGAGAGATGGAAAGTGTTTACTCATTGAAGTAATTTCTGGGAAAGAAACTTGGAACAGACTTTAGAGGATTCTGTGTTCTGTTTCTGGGTCTTCTTTTGTTAAAAAGGCAAAATTATAGCTTTGGAGATGATGGGCTTTATCTTCTTGACTCTAGACCTCAAGCTGTTTCCAGTAAATGCTATTACCAAATTACTCATTGACTTGAAGTACATCTCAAATTGACAACAATAGTGAAAATGGCAATGGTAGTAATGTTAGCTCTCAGCTATTGTGTGCATACAGTAGGTCAGAACTATACTAAATCCTTCTCATAGGTTATTACATTTAATGTTTAACAAAACTTTAAACATTTTAACTCCATTTTATATTAGAGTTTAATTATCTTAAGCAAAGTTACACAGTGAAGGAGCCAGTCTTTTGTTTGATTCTAAGGCCTGTGTCCTTAACCAATACAATATTCTATCTCTCAGATTCACTGAGTCTTTTCTAAACCAACACGTGTATATGTGTGTGTGTTGTGTGAATGTGTGTAAATGCCTCCTCCTTCTTTTTTTTTAAAATATTACTTTAAGTTCTGGGATACATATGCTGAATGTACAGGTTTGTTACAAAGGTATACATGTGCCATGGTGGTTTGCTGCACCTATCAACCTGTCATCTAGGTTTTAAGCCCTGCATGCATTAGGTATTTGTCCTAATGCTCTCCCTCCCCTTTACTCCCAACCCCCAACAGGTCCCAGTGTGTGATGTTCCCCTCCCTGTGTCCATGTGTTCTCACTGTTCATCTCCCGCTTATGAGTGAGAACATGCAGTGTTTGGTTTTCTGTTTCTGTGTTAGTTTGCTAAGGATGATGGTTTCCAGCTTCATCCATGTCCCTGCAAAGAACATGAACTCATTCATTTTCATGGCTGCATAGTATTCCAAGGTGTATATGCACCACATTTTCTTTATCCAGTCTATCATTGATGGGCAGTAAATGCATCCTTCTATGTATAAAGACACCTATACAAATGTATCTTTGCACTTCTGAGTATAGAATGTTTGCAAACATGTAGTAGAACTATTACCACTCACAGTGAGCTGCAGCTATAGAGACTCCTTTTATTCTCTCTTCCCTACAGTCCAACCAGTCCAGCTTTTCAGAAGTAACTTTATTTTAAATAGATCTGACGATGTCACTACTGCCCTCAGAAAACTTTAGAAGTTCCCTGTAGAAAATATAATAAAGCCTAAACTCCTCAGCCCTCTGTAACCATTTCCCCTGCTGAACTTTCTAATCCTATATTTCATTACATCTTCCCTCCAATTCTAAGCTCTTCTTATAGTAGGCTACCATCATTCCCACCAATATACACACAGTTTCCTGACTGTGTATCTTTTTTTCATGCTGTCCCTTCTGCCTGACATTCAATACTTGTCCTAAGTCTTAAACATCTTTTAAGACCCAGATGAAAACACTTAAGAACAGAATCTGCCTTATTTTCTCATTAAATATTACATTTGATTATGGTGTGTTTTAAAGTTTGCCTTAGAGCATAATACTCATTTGTGTATGCATCTATCTTATCTCACAACTCTCTTCCACCTGTGCTCCTTTCAAGCACGAGAACACCTGGTTTATTTTGTATTTAGAATTTCTTGCATAATGCTTAACACATGCTCAGAAAATGTTGGTTAACTTGAAGCAAATATTCACTAATGTTATTTATTTTTATAACTACTTCATTCCACCAGTGCAAAGAATGTACCTATGCTATGAAATGGCCAAAATGTAAATATTTTTCTGACATATTTAAAAATATGCCATGTTTGATCCATTATCTCTCTATCCTCAAGGAGCCACTAACTCAGATGTTTATGTCAAAACTTTTATATATCTCATCTATAAGACATGAATCAAAAATTTTTTTAAAAAGTTATTATTTTAAGAAAGCTCTTTCTATACAATGAAGAGGTTTAATTCAATGCCTCACTTCCTTTATTCCAGTGCTAGCTGTGAAAGATGAAGAAGTAGCCTGAGGTGCTTGAGATTAATACTCTATGGACAATTAATCTAGTTCAATCTTGAGCATAGAATACTTAATGCAAGTACTATACTTATGTAGCCATTCATTTTCCTAACAAAGACTGATTATATCCCCAGGAAGTCAACCACAGTTCTCCATCACTTACAGTCACTGGCCAAAACTTCATTACCAGTGAAAATAGTGTGTCTTTTTCTATTTTAAATATTTATATATTATTTTTATACATGAATATCTGTGTATGTCACTGTTCTCTATCTTAAACTAAACATTTAAGAATGAAATGGCCATGCCAAAGTCTGGTCAGCCTGATCATAACAGTCATTTTAATTTAAAGAATGAATTGGATCAGCAACTGAATGATCTGAGTTAAGCTGGTTTGGAAATCAGATAATGTGAGAATAAACGACCATGGGTTGCATAAGTGTGATCCATATCTACCTGGAAGGAAACCGCAAACCAGAATAACCATAGTCTGAAACATGGGGTGGAAAAACAGTTTTATCACAAGAAAATATTTTACTCCCAGTTTCTTAAGGTAGGGGAGGCCCTTCTAGAGAGAGACAAAATGCAACTATACCTAACAAGAGTTTAGAGCAGTGGAAGGGAATCTCCCAGCTATGTTCAGACCAGAAGATAATATATTTCAAGTAAGCCACAGAGGTCTTCATTCATTCATTTAACAACGCCTGCTCTGTGCCAGGCACCATTTTAAGAACCGGGGATACAGTTAAGAACAACAACAACAAAAATCTGCCATTATTAAACTTACATTCTAATCTGAGAAGAAAATAATCAAATCAACACATAATACAATATCAGTTATTATAGAAGAAAAGTAAAGTAGGGTCAAGACATCTAGCATTTGGGGATAAGTCAGATAATAGATAGAATTTCAGAGAGAGTGGTCAGGGTCTCTTACCTGAAGACAAGTAAGCAGAAACCCAAAGGAGGCAAGGAAGCAAGCCATGAAGAGATCTTAGGAAGAGTGTTTCAGGCAAAGAGAACAACTGGGTGAGAGTGGTTGGTGGGTTTGAGGAACAACCAATAAAATCATAGTGCCTGGGGCACTGTGAGCTAGGGGTAGAGTGACTGAACATAAGATCAGAGAGGTAGCCAGGAAGAAGATCATGTTAGACCCAAGCACAGATTCTTTTTTAATTGAGGTAAAATTTACATACAGTGAAATGCATAGATTTTAGGATTAGATAACTTTTTTAAAATTTAGGAATAGGATCTCACTTTGTTGCCCAGGCCAGAGTGCAATGGCTTTTCCTAGGAATAATTGTAGAGAACTATTGCCTCGATCTCTTGGGCTCAATAGATCCTCCTGCCTCAGCCTGCTGAGTAGCTGGGGCTATAGGTATGTGCCATTACACCTGGCTGAGATACATTTTGACAAGTATATTCATTCATGTAACCATCACCTCAAACAAGGCACAGAATATTTCCATTTTGGCCTGGTGCAGTGGCTCACCACCTGTAACCTCAGCACTTTCAAAGGCAGAGGCTAGAGGATCACTTGAGTCCAGAAGTTCAAGATCAGTCTGGGCAGCATAGCAAGACTCTGTCTTGACAAAACATTTAAAAATTAGCCAGATGCAGTGGAATGCACCTGTGGTCCCAGCTGCTTGAGAGACTGAGGTGGGAGGATCACTTGAGCCCTAGAGTTTGAGGCTGCAGTGAGCTGTGATCACAACACTGCAGCCTGGGTGAGAGAGTGAAACCCTCTCTCTAAATTTTTTTTTTTCCAATTATCCCTAAGAGTTCCTTCATCTCCACTTCCAGTCAATCTCCACCCTGTCTCCTGATGCATATGGTCTAGTTTTTCTTTTTCCCACCACGAATTAGTTCCACCCATTCTAGAACTTCATATGAATGAAACCATAGAGTATACATTCTTTTGATAAGGCTCTGTTTGTTCAATATGTTTTTAGATTTATTTATGTTTTTGCGTACACTATTAGTCAATTCTTTTTTTAACTGCTGATTAGTTAATATTCCAATATATGACCATTCCACAATTATTTATCTATTTTTCTGTTGATATTCATTTGAATGTATTCTAATTTCTGACTATTAGGAATAAAGATATTATTTTATATAACTCACTGTGTTGACATATCTTTGTATTTCTCTTGGGTAAATACTTAGAGTGGAATTGCTGGGGCATAGGGCAAGTGTATTTTTTCCTTTTAATGAAAAAAAAAAAACCTGCGGAACAGTTTTCTAAAATAGTTGTACCTTTTTTCAAGTTCTTTTGAGGCATTCATTTATTTATTTTGGAATTCAAATAAGAACAAACACATCATAGACAGTCATTGTACAAAGTAATTTAGTTATCTCAACTGCAATTAATAAACATTTTTTCTTCAAGACAGTTAACACTTTTTCAGATCAATCTGAGTGCCACCTTATGCAAAAGCTAAATTAAAAAAAAAAAGTCTAAATAGATTAAGAGAGTAGAAGCCAATTATGCTTTTCTCAGTTGGAACTATTTCAACAGAACTGTTTCAGTAATATAAATCAGATCAAGAGGAAGTGAACTTCAGTTTAATTCCTGAAATACAATTCATAAAATAAGACCTTTATGTTTAAGAGGTCCTTTAAACTGGCTTTTATTGTACTGTCATTTCTAAAATCTCACTAAGAGGGAGAAGGAAAAAATAGCCTTATTTAAAATGTTCTGACTTTTAGTAGCCACCAGTTTTATGTCTTCTTTATGCCATTTAGAAGGGAATCTTTTTCCATTTGGTAACCACTTTTCTTTTTCTTTTTTTTTTTTTTAGAGATGGATTCTTGCTCTGTCGCTCAGGCTGGAGTGCAGTGGTGCGATCTCAGCTCACTGCAACCTCCGCCTCCCAGGTTCTAGCAATTCTCCTGCCTCAGCCTCCTGAGTAGCTGGGATTACAGGCTCAGGCCGCCACCCCCGGCTAATTTTTTTTTTTTTAATATATTAATAGGGATAGGGGTTCACCATGTTGCCCAGGCTGGTCTTGAACTCCTGAGCTCAGGCAATCCACCTGCCTCGGGCTCCCAAAGTGCTAGGGTTATAGGCATGAGCCACTGTGCCCGGCTGGTAACCATTTTTTTCCCCACTCTTCTCCCAGCTGTTGTAACAGAGCCCCAATTTCTTTCCCTGAAGAGACCCCCACTTTCCTGATGTCGTGACACTTGCAGGAAATGGGATTCACCACTGCTGCGTTTCCTTTCAGAGGCAGTAGCTCACATACACGAGTAGCTCACATACACGAGTAGTTGCATCACGTTCCCTAGAACCTATAATGAAGTCTTGATTGAGTTTTAATGGTTCTGAACTATCTGTTGCTTTAACTAAATCTTTCATATTTTTAACCATAAATAATCCAAGGCTTTTCTCTTTTGGTGCAGTCTTCGACCTCAAATCCACTTTTGCAACATCATCCGATCATTTGAATAATGAGGCAAAAAAAGTCATTGACTTTGGTGAAAAACTTTCAACATTTTTACTGACCTTATTAAACTCTTCTAAACTTTAATTAGCAGGTAAACCTACATAAGGAGCCACATCAAGATCACAGATAAGGGGAATCAAATGATTTACATGGTTACCAACAATTTTTTCAGTTCCACCCAAATCGTCATTCCTGATATTCCAGCCAAGCGTTCTGCATTTTCTGCAATTGTTTACAAAGTCTCAGGACCATGGTCACCAGGTTGCTCTACAATTGTCCCATAAAAGTGTAGGAAGGTCTAGCTAAGTTGGGAAGAATATTAAGAGGAAAGTTCAACCTGTGCTAAGTGGAAGCTCATGAGTTTCTTATTTTAATTTAGCAATCAACACTCTGAGAGTTTCTGCAACTCCTGGAGCATTTTGGAAATTTGAACTTGAATATTGCAGCAATTTTCATTTTTAGTTAAAAGAAAACATTTGGATTTTGTTCTAACTTATCCTGTTCAGATTGTGGCAATTAATATGATTTTGACACTGAATTCTCTAAGGTGTTTGGACCTTTCCAAATAATGTTATTTGCAGTTCCTGTTATTATTTTCAAGGATATATGTAAATAATTATAAGATTTAATTAGTAAGAATATTTATCAGCCAGTCATGATCTGTACAAGTATTTTTTAAAAGCCAATACTCTTATAAAACCTGAAATATCTTAAAAGTATAAGATAATCCTCTTTTATTTCTGTTTGGCATGTCCAACAAATCTGACTTTCTTATTTTTTAAATCATAACCATTAAAGTCATCAAATAAGGTATCATTAAAATCGTAAAACAGAATTTACAGGGACAGCCTTGTGTTCAGCATCTTTCTGCCGGTCAGTTGTGACTTCGACTTCAGCATATCATCCGTCAGTGGCAACATCAATCTCTAGTGTAGTAATCTTAACGTTTTCTTTGTGAAGCCTGGCACTAATTGTTCTGCGCTCTTCTCCTTTGTTGTTTATCATCCAAATCCTGGCTGCCTGAAACATCGTCTTCATCTGAGTAGGAGTGGCAGTGTTGGCAAAGTCTACATTTCCAGGCTTTACTCCATTGAATAAACCCCTCATTGTTCCTGCCCTCCTGCTTTTTTCTTTTTTTTTTTTTTTTTCTTCTTCTTCTTCTTCTTCTTCTTCTTCTTCTTCTTCTTCTTCTTCTTCTTCTTCTTCTTCTTCTTCTTCTTCTTCTTCTTCTTCTTCTTCCTCCTCTTCTTCTTCTTCCTTCTTCCCTCCTCCTCCTCCTCCTCCTCCTCCTCCTCCTCCTCCTCCTCCTCCTCCTCCTCCTCCTCCTCCTCCTCCTCCTTCTTCTTCTTCTTCTTCTTCTTCTTCTTCTTCTTCTTCTTCTTCTTCCTTTCTTTCTTTCTTTCTTCTTCTTTGAGATAGGGTCTCTGTCACCCAGACTGGAGTGCAGTGTTGCTATCTTAGCTCACTGCATCCTCCACCTCCTGGGCTCAAGTGATTCTCTTGCCTTAGTCTCCTGAGTAGCTGGGACTGCAGGTGCGTGCCACTGTGCCTGGTTAATTTTTGTAGAGACAGGGTCTCGCCATGTTGCCCAGACTGGTCTTGAATTCCTCAGCTCAAGCAATTTGTCCATCATGTCAGCCTCCCGAAGTGCCAGGATTACAGGGTGAGCCACCACACCTGCCCCCTCTGCTATTCTTAATTCATGATTCTCTTTCACAAGTAAATTGTCAAACTCTTCAATCCTTCTGAGAAAAGTGACTGGAATTATGGAGATTGCCACTTCATTGTAAATAGACGTTGCTTCAGAAGGCAGACTACTACAACTACAGCTCAACGCTGGCCTGTGCCAAGGATACACGGGTCTCAGCATCTGGAGAGAATGTCAGCAGGCTTACAGGGACCCCGCCAATGCTGCACCCGTGTTTCATTCCCTTCAAAATGTTCCAGAGTTCTGGTTCTTCCACATCCTATGCAACATTTAGTGTCATCAGTCATTTTAAATTTTAATCTTTTTTTGTAAGTGCATAGAACCATCTCATTGTGGTTTCAATGTGCTTTTTTTTTTTTTTTTTTTTTTTTTTTTGACATGTAATGATGTTGAACCCTTTTTCATGTGTACATTGGCCATTTTTTTTTTTTTTTTTTTTTTTTTTTTTTTTTTTTTTTGACACGGTCTCAGTCTGCCGCCCAGGCTGAAGTGCAGTGGCACGATCTCAGCTCACTGCCACCTCCGCCCCCTGGGTTCAAGTGATTCTCCTGCCTCAGCCTCCCAAGTAACTGGGATTACAGGCATGTGACACCACGCCCAGCTAGTTTTTGTATTTTTAGTAGAGATGGGGTTTCACCATGTTGTCCAGGATGGTCTCGATCTCTTGACCTCGTGAGCCACCCTCTGGGCATCCCAAAGTGCTGGGATTACAGGCATGAGCCACTGCCCCCGGCCCATTGGCCATTTTTGTATCATCCTTTGTAGAGAGTTTGTTCAAGGGTTTTGCCTATTATATTACTGGTTTGTAGGAGGTATTTATATATTCTTTATAGATCCATGTAGGTTATACAATTTTCTAACTCTGAAGGAAAGCCATCAGAAGGTTCAGAACAAGGCAAAGCCAGTAGTTTAGTTATGCAGAATTTGCACTGTGCAGTTTTAGGGGCTGCCATTCACATTTATAGTCATCATAGGTATGTATATTTGTTACAGTTTTCCTTGATATAACCGTATATTTTGAGGGAGAAACAATTTTTTTCTAATTTGCTCAGAAACACCACTTGAGGTAATAGTGGACCACTGCCATAGATCTTGATAAGGATTATTTTGTCATTTGTATGGATAATTAACTGTGAGGAGGCAAGGAGAAGAGGTCATCCAAGTAGAAGGTTGAAAGTGTCAATGAGGTGTTTTGGGAAATTTTGTTGTACTTTTTGTTTTTGACTGAATAAGGTATGAGAAGAAAGAGGCAATTTAAAGTAGTAGCTATTCAATTTATAAACAAAATTTAGAAGAAATATGAGGGGCCCCAATTATGCTGGATTGGAAGATGAAATTTTTTCATATCTCCTATCTCTCTAACTGATGTAATATTCTCAAAGTAAGAAATAGCCTCAGAATCTAGATCAAATCAAGGGCAAGACTATAAACCTTTTGTTAAAATCCTTGAAAAGATTTATGGCTATGCTTGCTAGACCCTCTTAGCTTGGCAAAAAAGCTCCTGAGAATTTTAAAGGCATTATCCTGACACGATGTCTAAAGTGGAGAGAAACCTGCCCGAAAAATGAATTGTTGGAATGGATTTTGTCTTGTAAAATGAACTATAACCTGATAGATAATAGAACCCCCACAAAGTTTTAAGAGAGATGTATTATATTAAACTAAAAACATCAGAGATACTACAAAATGAAAGAGACTTCTTGGCTTCTAACTTTCCACAGGCTGAAAGTTTGCTGAGAGAGCTACTCAGCTGCCAACACAGCCATTGCTTATGAAAAAGATGTTCCAGAGGGTAGAACCAAGACCCGGAGCGAGAAAGTCCCAGATAGGGAAAAACAAGAGATGAGAAGAACCATGGGTTAGGGGACTATTAATACTTTCAGGGATTAGAACTGGGCCCTAATCGAGAAATAGTCCCTACTGTGGAAGGTGAAATTAGCAACATGTCCATGGCTGGAGGTAAGAATTGCTACAGACCAGTTCTTCCATGAGTTTCTTGTCCTTCACCTTTTGAATGGGAGTGTTTGTAGCCAATATCCTACTACTTTTTCAGCATTACATATTGTAGGTATTGGAGGAGATGATGTCATTTTTGTTCAGAGGTGTCTAGATTAAGAGGAGTGGTATCAAAGATGTGCTTGAGAAACTACATCCAAAGTGCCTCATCAGTATCTGGACCAGATTTATATGATGAGATCAAGAATTTTAAGCCCGATGCTCTGATTGAATGAGAATGTAGAAGGGATATGAATTACTCTGGCCTGAATTGGCTGTGGTAGATTGTTTTCAAAGATGGTTGCAACAACTCCGCATATTCTTCGTGCCCGTCCTCCTATTTGGAGGCAGAATTTGTATCCCGTGTCCTGAATCTGGGATGTCTCTGTGACTCGTTTCGATCAACAAAATGTGGCAGAAGTGATGGTGTACAATTTCTGAAGCCTGGCACGGTGATATCTTGTATCTTCTACCTCCAATCTTTTTGAACAGTTTCCTGAGGTTACCTAGGATGAAAGAAAACACAGAGAGAAAGTCTGAGCCATTAGCCAGAGCCAACTGACAGACTTGGGAGTGGGGGCATCTTGGGGCTCACAGTTCAGCCAACCCTCCAGGTGAAGGCAGCCCAGACAAAACCAGCCAATTCATAGAAGTGTGAAAAGATAATAGATTGTTATTGTTATAGGCCACTAAGTTTTTGTGTGTTTTATTACACAATAATAGATAACGAAAGCAGAGATTGACTTCGTTATAAAAAATCTTTCATCAGAGAAAACTGGTTTGATGGCTTTACAAACAAGTTCTATGATCTTTATGGTGGAATAAAACCATTCCATATGAACATTCCCCAAGATAAAAGAGGAAGGAACACTTAAAGTCTAGTTTTATGAGATCAGCAAAACTGTGATGTAAATAATAAACAAGTACATTTCTTATAAGAAAAAAAAAGCATTAGTTCACTATTCCTCATAATTATAGGTACAAATATCCCTAAGAAAATATTGAAAAATTGAATCAGGCAATAAATAAAATGGAAAATATTTCAGTACCAAGTGGATTTTATTCTAAGAATAAATACACTATCCCTGCCCTTGCGATAATGTATGTTGAGATATTCCCCTGCCCTTGTGAATGTACTTTGTACGATACACTCTCCCCACCCTTGAGAAGGTACTTTGTAATATCCTTCCCTGCCCTTAAGAAGGTACTTTGTAATATTCTCCCCGCCCTTGAGAATGTACTTTGTAAGATCCACCCCCTGCCCGCAAAAACTGCTCCTAACTCCACCACCTATCCCAAATGTATAAGAACTAATGATAATCCCACCACCCTTTGCTGACTCTCTTTTTGGACTCAGCCCACCTGCACTTTTTATTTAAATAAAATAAAAAGTTTTATTGCTCACACAAAGCCTGTTGTTGGTCTCTTAACATGGATGCATGTGACACTGATTATTGATTTAAATATTTATTTTAAAATAATGTGTCTGTTTAGATTGAAATTTCCAAAGAATCCTACTCCCACTGGAAATTTTTAAAGCAAAGGAATAGCCTGCTCAATGAATGGGAAAGCTATTTGGGGAAAGTTTAATGAGGAACAGGATGCTTACATCATTTTAAAACATCTCCTATTATAGATCACATTAATTACAAAGAGAAAAATGGGAAAACCCCATAGATCTCATTTTAATCAGGTGGTCAAAGTAACGTCATCAATGACTGGACACACAATGACACAAAGTTAATGTCATTAATCATGTACCTCCTGATATGATGCACAGAGAAGAAAAAATATCACTGAAGTAGTGCTCCTGTTCAAGATTCATAATTAAATCTAACCATGGAGAAATATTTTTTAAAAATCCAAATTAAAGGAAATCCTAAAAATTGACCTTTGGTCTCCAAAAATGTCAACATCATAAAGGTTGAGGAATTAGAGTCATGACAATAATGAAATTGATTTTGGATTGGATCTTGAATAAGAGGAAAAAAATTATATAGAAGACATAAAATTTGAACATAGGCTGAATGGTAAATAATATTATTCTCTTGATGTTAAATTTTCTAAATTTGATCAATATACAATGGTTTTAAAAGAGATACTCTGTTTTTTTAAAATTTTGGTCTATGCTATCCTTCATACTGGAAAAATCATTCTTATTTTCTCCATCTATATATTTTCTGCTTATCTTCAAATTCCTTGTAGAATTCTCTCTTCTCTGAAACCTGTTCTGATGACCCTAGCCCACATGCACATCTCCCTCTGCAGAATTCTTACAATATTTAATGTATGTAACACACTATTATATTGATTGGTAAGTTAATGAAATAGAAGGCACATCATATTAACAGATTGAAGAGACAGGGTTCTGTACCTGGGCATGTCTTCTGTTTAATAACATTCATTTCTGCCTGTTACTTGACTCCCTTTCCTCCTTGAGACATTTCCTCCTTGAGACATTTCCTCCTTGAGAGATTTCCTAATCTCTGAAGAAGCAATCTACACTAATATATATGCAAACTTCAAACCACAGCCAATATTTCACCCAGACTTAACGTGTATATAACTACATCTCCTATGAAAAGTTTATACTTAACTTTAAGAGTGCGGTGAACAGAATGCCAGAAATGTATCAGATATACATTATTTGCTTCAGAAGGCACAGGAAACTCATTGACTATGAACAATGAATGAAGAGACACTAAGGTTGTGTGTCTCTGCTCATCACAAGGAATTCAGAAAATTGCTTCTACTTTAAATGGACAATTGACCAATCTTCATCCCATAGCCTTCTAGCAAAAAAAACTCTCAAAGAATTAGAGTGCTATATCAAGTATAAGCAATCACTTAGTTCACTGCCCATCCTTCCCCACCCCCGCCATCTTTGCATTTCACAAGAAAACAAAACAAAGCAATGGAGTACTAATAAAAGTAAATTAATCACCCAAGGGTATACAATTAGAGGGAAAAAATGTCTCTATAATCCAGGTCTCATAACTTCTGGGTTTTTTTGGTTTATTTTCTTTGCATATCAGCCTCTCCGATTTTACTCTTAAATACAGAAACTACATTATTTGGGTTCTAGCAACTACTGTAGTAGTGGGAGTACTTTACTTCTGCACATACAGTGATAACAAGGAAAGGTGGAAGGCCTGCTATTTCCCAATTGTTTTGAATGAAGTAACAATTTTAACCCTGAAGATAAGAAAATGTCCTATTTAGCCTTTTTTTTTTTTTTTTTTTTTTTTTTTTAATTTTTACCACTTGTTTCTTCCCAGGGCACCAAATAAAGGAGGACTAATAAGCATAAATGGTCCTGGGGACTCTAGGACAAGGGCTTGGACAAAAGGCAACAGCACCAAATAAGTTCAGTTTATTCTCCATCACACAAAACATTCCTTCAGGCTTACTCTAGCCTTGTGCATACCACTGGACTAAAAATAGACCCAATGTTTATTCCTGGAACATTGTTTAGTTTACTATTGTTAAATTCTCCAGGCAAAGTGTTTTTCCTAGGAGATTACTTCTGGGGATCACAAAAGCTAAGGTTCTCCTGGGTTACTCCCCCAAAACATACTGCTCTCCGAGTCCCTCCTAACATAAACACAAACTCTTGTCTTTTTCCAATACACAAACTTAACCAGCCAACTCTCATTTCCATACCTCTGTTTTCTTGCCTGTAAAATGGGAATAATAACTGCTCTGGTTATTTCATGGGTTTTGTGCAGCTCTAAGTACATAAATGTGTGCGAATGCACAGGATTATTATAGTTGTCAGAGTCTGCTAAGAGGTAATTTTTTTCATTTTTTAATTGTAATTTAATATTAAAAAGATTAAAATGTGGGAAAAGTTTCTCTAAATGTCATCTCTGTACTTTTAGCCTGTCCCTCTGGTCTCCCACAGCTTCTGACATTTATGCAGTTTCTCTTACTCCACCTCCACTCTGCTGTATTGGCCAGAGAATGGAGACTGACTTGACTTTGCCAGACAGACAAATGTCAATCACTTGTGCAAAGTCCATTTAAAGTCTACTGTTGCCATCTTATAATCAATAATGGGAAAAGTGACTACAAATGGAAATGAATTTTTTGTAATGTGTCTTTGTGGATTTTTTTAAAAGGACATCTGATTAACATATCCTGTTGTGCCTCTTATGTGGCATATAGAAACTTGTTACAAATAATCAGATAACTGTCTTAAGAGGACCCTATTCTAACTAGTCAATGTATTATGCACTTCTTTTTATATAAATCCAATATGCTATGAGCTCCCGAAGGTTAATGATCAGGTATTGTAAATCTTTTAGCCTTTACAGAGTTAATTAATGGTAAAAGTAATTTAGTGGCAGAATAGTATCACTGAATGAATTGTCATCAGATACTGAACTTTAGACTGCTTTTAAAAGTAGTACGAGAAAGGCATGAGTTGACACAGCCTTCATTGATAGTCAGGTATGGCCAAGGTGTGGGTAGAGTCAATGAAGATGAAACTGAGTTAAACAAATCAGCCTATGTGTACCATATCCACCAAAAGCTTAGTATCTTACAACTAAGGTAACCACCCAGAGACAAAGTAGGAATAGCTCCTATTGCTGTTGTTAGCATTATCACTATAACATTTTTTCTCTTTTTGGCCTGGCTAATAGGGGAGAAAATAGGATTTAAACAAATATTGACTGTATACCTACTATGTTCTCTGCTCTCCTTCAAAGTTCACAAAAATCTTATGAGGTAGAAAGGGAAATTATGGTTATGTTAATATGAAATGCAAAGATCTCTTTTCCATGTCTTCAACCGAGGTCTTTTGACTCCCAGATCAAAATTTTGAATTTTTTCTCTAATTATAAACATCTCCTCTCTCAATGCTTTTGATTAAGAAATGTCATGAATTCACAATCAATGGTGAAAGCCATGAGTTTGATGGAGTATTATGACCTTTGTTTACAGGGGAATAAATCAAGTAAAAAGAGATGAAGAGAGGCTTGTTTCTAATCAGCCAACAATTAGATATAAAGTCCAGGTTTATTTTATTTATATCATTAATTCATGTAGCTATTAATTTGGTGAATATTTGTTAATGACCTACTGTGAACCAGGTATCTGGAAGATGCTGGGAATCTAGAAATGAATAAAAGGAATGGAAATCTCTGCCCTTAAGGAACCCAAATGTTAGTGGGAGGAATTAGACAATAAAGTAGGAAGGACATAAGGAGAATATAGTGTATGTGTTGAAATTTTAATTAGAACCATAGGAAAAGTCTCATTGAAAAGACAATATTTGAGTAAAAGTCTGAAGGAGGTGAGAGAGACAGCCATGTAGCTGTCTGAGGAGAGCATTCCAGGGAGATGGAACTGCAGGGGCAAATGCCCTGAGTTACAGCAAAGAAACTAGTGTGGTGAGGACAGAGTGAGAGGAAGGGAAATAGAAGACAGAGTCAGAGAGGTAGCAGTCATTGGACCTAGGGATGGAGGGAGCATATGTCAGTCTTGAGACCTTGAATGTTATTACTCCAACTTTGCCTGATGATATGGTTTGGCTCTGTGTCCCCACCCACATCTCATCTTGAATTGTAATAATCCCCACTTGTCAAGGGTAGAACCAGGTGGAAGTAATTGGATCACAGGGGAGGTTTCTCCCATGCTGTTCTCATGATAATGAGTAAATCTGAAGAGATCTGGTGGTTCTATAAGAGTCTGGCATTCTCTCTCCTGCCGCCCTGTGAAGAGATGCCTTCCACCATGATTGTAAGTTTCGTGAGGCCTCCCCAGCAATATGGAACTGTGTGCCAATTAAGCCTCTTTCCTTTATGTATTACCCAGTCTTGGGCAGTTTTTTATAGTGGCATGAGAATGGACTAATACGGTAAATTGGTATCCATAGAATGGGGCGCTGCTGTAAAGATACTAACAAATTTGGAAGCGACTTTGGAACTGGGTAACAGGCAGAGGTTGGAACAATTTGGAGGACTCAGAAGAAGACAGGAAGATGTGGGAAAATTTAGAAGTTCCTAGAAACTTGTTGAATGATTTTGACCAAAATACTGAAAGTAATATAGACAATAAGGTCCAGGCTGAGGTGGTCTCAGATGGAGATGAGGAACTTCTTGGGAATGGGGGCAAAGGTGGCTCTTGCTATGCTTTAGCAAAGAGACTGATGGCATTTTGCCCTTGCCCTAGAGATCTGTGGAACTTTGAACTTGAAACAGATGATTTAGGGTATCTGGTGGAAGAAATTTCAAAGTGGCAAAGCATTGAAGAGGAAGCAGAGGAGGAAAGTTTGGAAAATTTGCAGACTGACGATGCAATGGAAAAGAAAAACCCATTATCTGAGGAGAAATTCAAGCCTGCTGCGGAAATTTACATAAGTAATCAGGAGCCAAATGTTAATCATCAAGACAATGGGGAAAATGTCTCCAGGGCATGCCAGAGATTTTCACGGCAGCCCCTCCCATCACAGGCCTAGAGGCCTAGGAGGGAAAAATCATGTCCTGGGCTGGGTCCAGGACCCCCTTGCTGTGTGCAGCCTTGGGACTTGGTGCCCTGCATACCAGCCACTCTAACCACACCACGGCTAAAAGGGGTCAGAATAGAGCTCAGTCCACTGCTTCAGAGGGTGAAAGCTCCAAGCCTTGGCAGCTTCCATGTCGTGTTGGGCCTGTGGATGCACAGAAGTCAAGAACTGAGGTTTGGGAACCTCCACCTAAATTTCAGATCATGGGTGGAAATGCCTGGATGTACAGACAGAAGTCTGCTGCAGGGGCAGAGCCATCATGGAGAACCTCTGCTATGGCAGTGAGGATGGGAAATGCAGGGTTGCAGACCCCACAGAGAGTCCCCACAGGGGCACTGCCTAGTAGAGCTGTGAGAAGAGAGCCACCATCCTCCAGACCCCAGACCCCAGAATGGTAGATCCACCAATAGCTTGCACTGTGCACCTAGAAAAGCCACAGGCACTCAGTGCCCCCTGTGAAAGCAACCTGGAATAGGGCTGTACCCTGCATGGCCACAGGGGTGGAGCTGCCAAAGGTTGTGGGAGCTCACCTCTTGCATCAGTGTGACCTGGATGTGAGACATGCAGTCAAAGGAGATCATTTTGGAATTTTAAGTTTTAATGACTGCCCTATTGGATTTCGGACTTACATGGGGGCTGTAGCCTCTTTGTTTCAGCCTATTTCTCCCATTTGGAGTGGGAACATTTATGCCGTGCCTTTACCCCCATTGTATCTTGGAATAAACTAACTTGCTTTTGATTTTACAGGCTCATAAGTGGAAGGGACTTGCCTTGTCTCGGATGAGACTTTGAACTTGGACTTTTGAGTAAATGATAGAATGAGTTAAGATTTTGGGGGACTGTTGGAAGGGCATGATTGTGTTTTGAAATGTGAGGACATGAGATTTGGGAGGGGCAGGGGTGGAATGATATGGTTTGGGTATGTGTCCCCATCCAAGTTTCACCTTGAATTGTAATAATCCCCATGTTTTAAGGATGGTACCAGGTAGAGGTAATTGAATCATGGGGGTGGTTTCTCATGCTGTTCTCACAATAATGAATAAGTCTCATAAGATCTGATGGTTGTATAAGCATTTGGTATTCCCTGCCTTGCACTCATTCTCTCTCCTGCCACCCTGTGAAGAGGTGCCTTGTGCCACGACTATAAGTTTCCTGATGCCTCCCGAACCATGCGGAACTGTGAGCCAATTAAACCTCTTTTCTTTATAAATTACTCACTCTTGTGTATTTCTTCACAGAAGCATGAGAACAGCAAATACACCTTATATTCAGCAAGATGGAAAGCCATCAGGAAGTTTTGAGCAAAGATGTGACCATACAGTGACTTAGCTCTTCCCATAACATGATCACTCTGATGAATGTGTTAAGAATAGACTAAAAAAGACAAGTGTGTAGGAACGGCAAACATTTAGGAGGCTAAATCATTAACTCAAATGAAAGATGGTGATATCTTGGGCCATGCTATCAAGCATTGGAGGTTGTGAGAGTATTTTTTTCTAATTGTCACTTAGGGCTATCACTCCTCTTACTTTGTTATATCACTTTTAAAACTGCCCAATGTTTAGAATGATAATCCTTAAAAACTCAAGTGGATGAGAAATGCAAAACAACTTTTGGTCTTTAAGGGTACTTATGGAGTAAAGAAGCTATGCACAGATAAAAATAAAATGCTAATTACTTCAAACACTTTTTTCCCACTGGATATAATAGCAATCATCTCCAAAGACTCACACATCACATAAAACTTAGCCCTATTTGTAATCATGCTTCTATTGTTGATTAGAAAAGATGATTCTCTAGTTAGTTCTTCTTTGTACCCATAGTCGGCATTTGCTTTATGAACAAAGTCAAGTTCTGGAACATTCTTTGGTTAATATATTGAGCATCCTTATTAGGGTGGTGGTGCATCTCAAAAACCACAACAGATTTATGGAACAGGTTTGTTTTTCAGAGGTCTTGGTCCCAATCCCAACATGCCCCTTTTTGGAGACTAGAGACTCTAGCCTCAGTTGAGCTGTGCTTCCTCCTCAAAGGTGTGGGCTACAGGTCCAAGGGGCCACTCATTGAAACTTTTAAGTTTAACTCCAACCAGATACCTTATTTCCCCAACTCTAGAGGTGGTAGCTGCTTCCTGCAGTTTCTACCCTAGTGATAATTTTGTGTTTACTTTTTTGCTTTTAAATGTACCCAGTGAACAATTTTTATACCTAATTGACAGTTTTTCATATTGAATCCTTTCTGTTAAAATTACTCGTGATTTTGACCTCTGGTCAGGCACAGTGGCTCATGCCTGTAATATCAGCACTTTGGGAGGCCAAGGCAGGCGGATCACCTGAGGTTGAGAGTTCAAGACCAGCCTGACCAACATGGAGAAACCCCATCTCTACCAAAAATACAAAATTAGCCGGGCGTAGTGGTTCACGCCTGTAATCCCAGCTACTCAGGAGGCTGAGGCAGGAGAATCGTTTGAACCCGGGAGGCGGAGGTTGCAGTGAGCCGAGATTGTGCCATTGCACTCCATCCTGGTCAACAAGAGCAAAACTCCATATCAAAAAAAAAAAAAAAAATTACTTGTGATTTTGACCTTCTGACTGAATTGAATCAGAAATTGGAATCAATATTGTCTCAGGACATAGTCCTTTGAAGATGGAATTTTGGCATTGGTTTGGTAATTCCTTGGACTTGAATTCAGTGCTGAGATTCTGACCTTGGGAAATGAGATGCTGGTAATTTATGAAATTCAATGTCATCATAGTAAAATTATTATTTGTGATTGATTGAACTGGTGTGTCTAGTGCAGCAAGTGCCTCAGGGTACCAAGTGTCTCATACACTTAACTCTATGGCAGTAACTTAGTAATAAGTTCTGCAAGGACTATGATATGTGTGTGGAGGGGGTGGGTAGGGGCTGTGGGTGGGTGTATTCAAGCAGTTCAAGAGAATGACAAACTCAGAGGTTTAAACACTAAGCTTGAATCATGGTGAGAGAGCCCTTAAAAAGTCTCTAATTTTGTAGCCAGAAGGTTCATATTTTCAAAAACCAAACACAAGATTTAATTCTATAGGTTGCAGAAGTGTCATAGCCTCCCCAAGTTTCTCATGTGAAACTTTGAGCCCCCATGGATCCATTGGGAAGTAATGGATCCATGAGGATTGGTAAATCTCAGCTATCTCAGCGTATTGAAACCTGACTCACTGTGACTCTTCCTTGATAGTGGGAACAGTCTTCCCTTTTGTATCTGAGGAAGCTAGTCTTCTCTTGCTTGAAGAAATTTTAATAACCTTAATTAGATGCTCATTATCCTCAAAACCCACCCCAATGGAAACTATGAAACATAGAGGAAAAAAACATAGGGGAAACACTTCATTATTTTGATCAGGCAAGGATATTTTGAACAAGACCCCAAAAGCATAGGCAACAAGAGTAAGAATAGACAAATGGGATTTCATCAAACTAAAAAGCTTCTGCACAGCAAAGAAAGCAATCAACAGAGTGAAAAGACAACCTATAGAATGGGAGAAAATATTTACAAACTATGTATCTGATAAGGGGTTAGTATCCAGAATATATAAGAAACTCAGAAAACTCAATAACAAAAAAATAAATCTGATGGGCAAAGTATCTGAATATATATTTCTCAAAAGAAGACACATAAGGCTAAAGAATATATGAAAAAGGGTCCCACATCACTAATCATCAGGGAAATGTAAATCAAAAGCAGAATGAAATATCGCCTCACTTCAGTTAGAATGACTGTTGTCAAAAATAAAAAACAACAAATGCTGGTGAGGATGTGGAGAAAGGAAAACTCTTATATACTGTTGGTGGAAATGTAAATTAGTACAGCCATTACAAACAACAGTATGGAGGTTCCTTTTTATAGAACTACCATATGACTCAGCAATCCCGCTATTGGGTATATATCCAAAGGAAATGAAATCAGCATGTCGAAGAGATATCTGCACTCCCATCTTTATTACAGCACTATTTGTAACAGCCAAGATATGGAACCAATGTAAGCATCCATCAACAGATGAATGGATACAAAAAAATGTGGTATATATGCACAATGGAATACTATTCAGCAATTAAAAGGATGAACTCCTGTCATTTTCAACAACATGGATGAACATAGAGGACATTATGTTAAGTGAAATAAGCCAAACACAGAAAAACAAATACCACATGGTCTCACACATGTGGAATCTAAAAAGTTGATCTCATAGAAGTAGAGAGGAGACCAGTGGTTACTGGAGGCTGGGGAGGGGAGGGAGGAGGAGGGCGTGGAAAGAGGTTGGTTAACAGTTAGGAGGAATAAGTTCTGGTGTTCTATTGCACAGTAGGGTGACTGTATTTCACAGTAATGTATTGCATATTTCAAAAGAGTTAAAAGAAAAGATTTTGAATGTTCTCACCACAAGAAAATGTCAAGTGTTTGAGGTGATGGACATGCTAATTACCATGATTTGATCATTACACAACGTATACATGTACCAAAACATTACACTATACCATATAAATATGTGCGATTATTATGTATTCATTAAAAACAAAATAAAACTCAAAAAGTCTTACCACCATGACCTTATGTTGCTCCCAGACCCATAAATAGACTTCAATCTCAGCAAATTTGGATGGCAGCAAGTGTGAAGTCTGACCTGGGAAGAAATAGCTTATACGCCAAGATAATTGCAAGGTTTTGCTAATTTATGTAATTCAAATTGGCGGAATGTGTAGATCAAGAAGTATAGAATATAACCTTGGGTTGTGTCTAATTTATTGATGAGTTCTCCTGCCAGATACTCTACAGTACAGCTGGAAGTAGTGATAAAAGTGTATTTGGTGGATTGATTAAAACTTGGGCTATGTCTTATGAGGGTGAGATATTAGATCTTTCCCAGCTTAAAGAGAAAGGAAGCCAAAGGTTTGGAGATATAGGAATGCTGAAAAAGATTTATCATTTGCGCCTTACACACCCACCAACCCCTACACTTCATCCCTTAATGGGGTTCAGGTAGCAATTTCTTCTTCCCCGTGGCATTAATACATTAGTGGGAGGAGCAGCAGCATCCTTAACAGCTTGAACTATATCTGTACCCTATCACCCTGTGATTGCAGTGGGAGATGCCACCATTAAGATGGGCTCTCTGATTTCATTGAGATTGTTGAGTCCTGGGATAGAAGTGGTCAACTGGCAATGCTTTATCACATATGACAAGGTGGTTACTTTTATTGTAATGGGCAACAGGGACACAGTGGTGGCCAGAATTCTTCTGACTCAGAAGACTTTGTAGTAGCCAGTTAATCTTGAAGAAATCAGTAGAGGCTGGGCACAGTGACTCACATCTGTATTCCCAGCACTTTGAGAGGCTGAGGTGGGAGGATCACCTGAGGTCAGGAGTTTGAGACCAGCCTGGCCGACATGGTAAAACCCCGTCTCTATTAAAAATACAAAAATTAGTGTATTGGTGTGTGTAGTGCACATCTGTAATCACAGCTACTTGGGAGGCTGAGGCACCTGGGAGGCAGAAGTTGCAGTGAGTCAAGATCATGCCACTGCACTCTAGCCTGGGTGACAGAGTGAGGCCGTCTCAAAAAATAAATAAATAAATAAAAATATAAATATAAATAGAGAAGCAGCTCACTAAAATTTTGCTTTACATAACAGGAAAAATTCCAGTTCTGTTGGTCGGAAACCTGACTTTGGTCATCTCAACAAAGACAGGGGTCTTTAACCTAGTCTCCACACCTAAGCCAGTTCACAGTCCAAGTCCTTTGAGTGCTGAGAGGTCAGGTCTCCTTGAGAATCTTCTCTGTTGCTCTGTCACAAGTATATACCGTAAAGATTCTTCTAAGCTTTCTGTAAAGGGACCTGTGGCTATTTAATAAGATAGCTATACATGGAGAAAAGGAGAACCCAGATCTTTTAGGAATTACTAAATACTGCCTGTTGAGGATCCAGTCACCACTTTGGTTCACCAGTCATGGTAGTGGCTTATGTAGGTCAGGTGATACAATGGTCCCCAATCTTTTTGGCACTAGGGACCGGTTTCATGGAAGACAATTTTACCATGTAAGTGGGGTGGGCGGTTGGTGGTTTTGGGATGAAACTGTTCCTCCTCATATCATCAGGCATTAGATTATCATAAAGAGTGTGTAACCTAGATTCCTCGCATGCACAGTTCACAATAGGGTTCATGATCCTATGAGAATCTAACACTGCTGTTGATCTGACAGGAGGCGGAGCTTTGGTGATAATGCTCACTCATCAGCCACTCATCTTCTGCTCTGTGGCCCGGTTCCTAACAGGTCACAAACTGGTACTGATCATGCCGCCTGGGGGTTGGGGACCCCTGAGGTAATATATTGAATTTTGGCCAAGTAAGTCCATCATTATTTCTCTGGTTCCTGAATAAAAAATTGAAAAAAAGATGTATTGGCAACTGGCAGATACCCCACATTGGATATCTGACCATTTGAGTAAAGATCATTATTATAGGAAGGGCCAAGTGAAAACCTATGGAATCTCTATTTTCTACTATGTTAGTAAATCATAAAAATACTGGGTTTCTGAGAGAACTGTAGAGGTTAACCTCATCATAAAAATCTTAAAAGATGTAGAGATGTTGACAGCTCTGTTATTCTAATTTAAGTCACATGATTGGCATTTGCAAAAGGATCTTAGAGAATGGCTGTAGATTATAAACTTGATCAGGAAGCAACTCCAATTGCAGCTGTTCTTCTAGATATAGTAACTTTACTAAAATAAATCAGCACAACTCCCTGATAAGTGGCATGCAGCTAGTGAGCTGGCAAATATTTTTTCTCTATACTAATTTGCAACAAACATCAGAAGCAAATTCTTTTTATCTGGTATGACTAAGAGTAAAACTTCACAATCTTGCCTCAAGGCTATATCAATTTGACTACCTTCGGCCATAATACACTCTACGGAGATTTTATTTATTTATTTATTTATTTATTTATTTATTTTTGAGACATAGTCTTGCTCTGCTGCCCAGGCTAGTGTGATCTTGGCTCACTGCAGCCTCTGCCTCCTGGGTTCAAGCCATTCTTCTACCTTGGCCTCCCAAGTAGCTAGGACTACAGGTACACACCAACACTCCCAGCTAATTTTTGTATTGTAGTAGAGTGGAGTTTCACCACGTTGGCCAAGCAGGTCTCGAACTCCTAACATCAAGTGATCCTCTCACCTTGGCCTCTCAAAGTGTTGGTATTATAGGTGTGAGCCACCGTACCTAGTCTCTACAGATATCTTAATAGTCTTCTTGTTCCCTACAACATTACACTGAGGAAAGAAGTTGGCTGATAGCCATAAAAGGTATCATTTTGCATACATATGTACAAATGGTGGGAAGGGCTGACACAGAGCATCTCCTGATGTAATTCACTAAAAAGAACCTATTAGTTTCCTACTACTGCTGTAACAAATTACCACAAACTTAGTGCCTGAAAAAGCACGGATTTATTCTCAGAAGTCTAAAGTGAATGTCACAACAGGGCCATGTTCCTTTCAGAGACATCGGGAAGAGTGATTACTGGACTTTTTCAGCTTCTAAAGGCTCCTTGCTTTCCATGACCCCTTCCTTGCACCACTCCAAACTTTTACTTCCATCGTCAGATCTCCTTCTACTAATTCTGATCCTCCTGCCTTCCTCTTGTAAGGACCTTGTGATGACATTGGGCCCACTGAGATAATCCAGGTTAATTTCCCTATCTCAAGATTCTTATTCTTAACTTAATCACCTTTGCAAAATCCATTTTACCATATAAGGTGACATGTTTACAGGTTCTTAGAACTAGGACATGGACATCTTTGAGGGAGGAGGGCATTATTCAGACTACCACAAGAGCACAGCATCAATTTTGTGGCTTGTTATAGAATTGGTCGTGTGGAAATATCGGATGGACTAAGTTTGAAAGTCATCATAAAGAATTAAAGAGCTGGACTTTTTGAAACAAAGACGTAAAAGAGAGGAAAAGAGGAGTTATTGCAGATTGAAGGAGATTCATAAAATATGATGACTAAATGCAACACACACATGATTCTGAAAGAGAAAGTTTGGATTCTTAGTAAAATTTGAATGGAGTCTGTGGATTGAATGAGTGTTATATCAATATTGAGAGAAAAACATATGATTATTTTAATGGATGCAGAAAAAGACATTTAAAAAGGAAAAGAACTCCTACAACTCAGTAAGAAAAAGGTACACAACCCAGCAGAAAAAGAGAGAGAATAACAGAACAATTTACAAAAGAATATTTAAATGGTAAATATGAACATATAAAGGTGCTCAATTCACTTGTTTCAGAGAAATGCAAATTAAAACCCTGATATAATACCACTTAACAAGCAGAAGAATAGCTAAAAGTATAAACAGTATCTAATGTTGATTAGAATGTAGAACAAGTGACAGTTTTATAGATTGCTGATGGCAGTGTAAATTGGTACAGACATTCTGAAAAACTGGTGGTATCTACTAGAAACTAAATATATACTCCATGTCCCAGCAATACCAATCCTAGGTATATATAGCCAACAGAAAGGAGTCCATATGTTCACCAAAAGACACATTCATAGAAGCAGAATTCATAATAGCCAAAAATTAGAAAAACCCAATGCTTATCAACAATGTAATGAAGAATAAATTGTGATATAGTCACAAAATTACAGTAATGATTTTCAAGCTTTTTGGTCTCAGGACATCTTTTTAAAAAATTTTTGCAGAACCCAAGGAACCTTTGTTTATATATTTTATATTTTGTTGCATCTATGGCATTTATCATATTGGAAATTAAAACTGAGAAAATTTTGAAAACAGGAATGCTTGAACACCATCTACATATCATGTAGCCTCTGGACAACTCCACTGTACACTCATGAGAGAATGAGAATGAAGAGACATATTATATAGTACCATTTTATAAAAATGGTTTAGATCTTGTGAACACACCAGAAAAGGTTGCAGGAATCTCAGGAGTCCCCAGATCACATTTTTTAAAATCTCTGCTTATACAACAATGAAAATGAAAAAACTACAAGATGCAAAAGTATGGATTAGTTTCCCAAGCTTCATGAAGAGGCCTGATACAAAAGAGTACATACTATACAATACCATTTATATGAAAATAACCAGGACCAGCAAAACTAAACTGTGCTTTTTACAGTCAACATACTACAGGAATAGGACAAAGAGGGAGAACAGGCAGGGCTTCTGGAGTGCTCTTAGTGCTGTTTCTTAATCTGGGTGCTGGTTGTACGAGTGTGTTAAATTTGTGAAATCCCATAGAGCTCTACACTTGTAATACATTTCTGTATGCATATTACACCTCAATAAAGAGTAAGACAAATAAATAAAATATAATAAAAATGTAGTGAGCTGCTGATCTATTTACTTTACTGAGAGCCATAAATTCTTTCCAGATAAGAGTCATTGAGTTTGAGAATTCCAGTCTCCCAGCAACAAGCTTTGACTCCAGCCCATCCCTCTGGTCCTCACACAATTATAGACAATAGTTTGGGTGTAGAAGCACTACCATAATCTGCTTCTTGATCCCCAGCTGTTTCCCAATTACATCTTCACAATAGATACATTTGGTCCTTTTGTCAGGTAGAGAACACTTCTTAGGAAATGCTGGAGAATATCCTGAGGCAATCTGTTTGTCTTTTACCATAATCTCATTCCTACATCTCCTATTTTCCCATAGTTTCTCTCACTCTCTCACTAATTTTACCTTGGGTAAAGATTCCTAAACTTTTTTATGCCACAGACACCTGGGGAATGTAGGTGAAGCTTATAGACTCTTTCTCAAAATAATATTTTTACATAAATGTTTTTTACTATCTTCTATATTTTTTATTTTTATTTTTACATATTTTATTTTGCATAAAATAAAATACATAATGCACAGAAAAAAATAAATTGAAATATAGTTGTGAAACTATTAAAAACACATGATATAATATAGGTGTCTATAATTCATGTAAATTAATATTTAAGATATGCAAAATTAATATGTAGCCATGGAGCTACTAAAATTTAAAACATAGTTTTGAATGTAAATGATATTTTAAGATATTTGTGACAACTATAATGTGACATGAAAATATCTGTGAATTCTGTTGGTGACAAATTACAAATATCCATCTGTGGGTTTGTTGGTTCCACGTTTATAATTATAGGAAATGCTAAATTTCAGTTAGAGGTTAACGAAAAGAAAGATATCACTTTTCACTCATTCAGGTTCACATATGCTTTCAATTTTATCAACAGGCTCTCAAAGCACCCAAC
Organism: Chlorocebus sabaeus; assembly: GCF_047675955.1. NCBI lineage: Eukaryota > Metazoa > Chordata > Mammalia > Primates > Cercopithecidae > Chlorocebus > Chlorocebus sabaeus. Next base: position 66,237,917 of record NC_132928.1, read on the forward strand.
ACACGTGGAGTCCTGATGAAGAACTCATGGGTCACGCTCAGCTTTTCAAACCTGCATAGCTCCAAATTGTCAGATGCTTAGTTCACCTGGCTGCAGGTGGACTAAGTATGGCAAAACCATATTTCTCACATTTTTTTTTGTAGACAGGTCACTTTTAGCCCAAGCTTATCTCTATTCCAGGCATGATAAATGTTCAACACAAATCAACATTATAAATAGAGGGTTCCTCATGGCTCCGTGTCCTACCTCTTGCATCCAATCACTTCCGCAATTTAAAATCTGTTACTCACAGTACCCTAATCTGTGTACCAATTTTCTCTCTGCTAGTTTACGTGCCAAATAACATAAATCCCAATTCAAACAGTGTTAACCAATAAGAAGATTTAATAAACCACATATCAGAAGTTTCATGCAATGGTAGAATTCAGGTTCAGGATACTTTAATCAGTAGCTCAACAATGTCATCAAGGTTCCAGGTTCTCGGCTCTTCTCTCAGCATTATTTCCCAAAATAAATTCTAAGGAACACTAGCCCAGGAAAGAAGTGTCTGACAAAACAAAGTAACAAAACCTCAGTGAAAAATATCCTCAGGAAACATTTCACAGGGTATTCTCATCTTACAGATGCACAGTGTTCATTGGCATATCAATGTATGTACAAATATTAGTCTTAAATAATGGTTTTGTTTAATGTTATAATTTATAGGAAAGAATGTGCATAGTCATTTTGTGGAAGGATGCCAATAGTGCTCTGTTTTAGGGCCCAAACTCCTTCTCTTTGATGGGAGGAAAAGTGCCAGTGCTGATGTCTTTCAGGGACCATTCTTCAACAGTGTTCCTTCATGCAAAAAACTCAGAGTAAAGGCATGATTGTTTTGGTTCTGTTCCATAGGGGAGGTGAACTGAACAGTTGAATCTTTTTTTAACTGTTATTTTAGATTCAGGGATACATGTGCAGGTTTGTGATAGAGGTAAACTTGTGTCATTGAGGTTTGTTGTACAAATAATTTCACCACCCAGGTACTAAGCCTAGTACTCAATAGTTATTTTTTTTAATCCTCTCCTTCTACCCTCCTCCTTCAAGTAGGCCCCTGTGTCTGTTGTTCCCCTCTTTGTGTTCATGCATTCTCATCATTTATCCTCCACTTATATGTGAGAACATGTGGTATTTGGTTTTCTGTTTCTGCATTAGTTAGCTAAGGACCACACTTTGAGTGGACATTAAAAACCCAGTGGAGTTTATGAAGCCAACTGTAACGTGAACACTTGGGGGTTGTGAAGTTTAGTTGGCAAGGTCACTGTGAATCAAAATTTATTTCAAATTGAATTTCATCTAGGATGACTTTAAAGTAACTTTATCTACCCTTTCTCAGGGCCAATCACAAGCTGAGAACCCTGGAGCCCATAGCATGCTCACAATGGTCCTACAAAGTTATCTGCAAAATACTTGACACTTATTTGACTCTTACATGATAGTATCTTCAGTGAATTCAGTATTAGAGTTAACTGTTCTTATATTCAGCACAGTTTTTGTGATTGCAAATGACGACCTATAAAAAATCTCCTAAAAGCAGTTTGCTGACAGGTTATAAATCTCCACCGTGCTATCTGTAGCTGAAGTCAATCTGGCTAGTTATTACACACCATAGAGTTGATCTGTAATGAGACAAAATAAAAAATGTTTATTTATGGATCTTATTGATTTGTTTCCTTCACAAGACAGTGAGGGAAATCTGTGAGGGCTGGAGCCCATCTACTTTGTGAGTCTTTGCACTGTCACTTTTCACATGGTTCAAATTTCCCAGGCCAAGAGGTTTCACTAGGCCCACTAGGCTGCAAGAGAGTTGAAGCTCAAATGGTGCCTCATGTCCCCCTCTCCTGACTTTGCAAGTCTTCAGGATAGCAAATCCTCCCTGCCCCCCGTGCATTTGGCAACCTTAGACAAGGGGATGTGATGGGTAAGGAGCGCTCTTCATGAGTTTCTTCCTGACTCCCACACTAGCACAGGTAAAGCTCTAAGAAGTCCTGGTGAAAAAAAAAAATGTTTAATTTTCTTTTAAACACTGTTTATAAGCTTATTTGGCAAGAAACCCACTAACATCCTACAGAATCAGTGCTCCACTGAACATGCCTTTGGGAGGCCTTCATTACATGACTTCTGCCTGGCTCTGGCAACCTTTTTCTCTAAAAAGGTTTAAGTGTCTGCATGTAGGAGTGTGTATAAAATTTGTATTTTATTTTAATTAATTATTATTACTTAAATGAATAGACATGGGGTCTCACTATGTTTACCAGGCTGTTCTCTAACTTCTGGCCTCTAGTGATCCTCCCACCTTGACCTTCCACGGTGCTGGGATTACAGGTGTGAGCCACTGTGCCTGGCCTAAAAACTTTTAAATGTAGTTTGGATATAACCCAAATGCCTAATAATTCCCTTAGGAAAGTGGGGGAAAGAAGACTGGGGAAGAGATTTCAATTGATTTATAGGATTAATTTGTTTTCTAATGTTTGCTTTCATTCTGGCATAGAAATGTTAACAGCTCCGTCTCGCAGCTGCTGTCATGGGTAAAGGTACTATTCTTTGTGTTCCTCCTATTCTCTAACTACACTTTTGTAATTTGCTCCTTTATAAGTAAACCCTCTTCCAATTATCCTAATTCGAGTGTGCCATCTGTTTTCCCACTGACACACTAGTGTTGCATGTTTACTATGAGACAGAAAGATTCTAGGTACTTTAGATGAGTTAAATCATTTAATCCCAAAATGTAGCTACATCTATTAACTATATTTTATAGATGAAGTGACTGACATCAGAGAGTTTGGATAACTTGCCTAAGGTCACATAGCTAGTTAGCAACATGGGTTTGGAGTAAACCCAAGCAGCATGGCTCCAGAATACTTGCTTTCAACCATTATACGATGCAGTCTCTCAAATAAATGATTTTGAGTATATAAGATGAAATACATACAGCATTTACAATGAATGACATAGATCAATATGAACCAACATGGGTAGATCTCAAGAATCTAAGGTTAAGGCAAAAAGAAAGCTTCAGAATCATTCTATTTTATGTATATTTTAAAATAAATACGCAAAACTAACTTTAGATTGTTTATGGATATATGTGTGTGTGTTTGTAGTAAATTACAAAAGGTTATTTGAAAGCAAACTAAATGCATCATAATGGTTTTCTTGATAATAGAAGAAAGTGTGTCTGGGGTAGAGAACAAAGGAGATTTCTACTTCACCTGTAATGATTTCTTTGTTTAAAACCACAAAGTAATGAAGAATCTGGGAAAAAAACAGACAAAATTTGGCAATTTTTGGTTCTAGGTCATGAGTACATGAATGTTTGCTATATTACCAATTGCACTAAAGCAAACACTTTTTAAAGCTCAATTCCAAAAAGCAAATAGCAACAATAACACAAAAATTAAAGAAAAAGAAATGTGAATAGTAAATAGAAGGCGAAGGCATGGAGATTAGATATGGAAAAATTCTTAAAAGACCTTTGGCCATAATGGGGAGGAGAGAGAGATAGGGAGCTGTGGTTGGTGGTAGGGGTGAGATTAAGGGTAGGTTCTTGAAGAGAGACTGGAGCATAGTTGTGTGATCATGGAGAATGAGCCAAAAAGAAGGGAAAAACTGATGATGAAGATAGAGGGAGATTATATAGAAAGGAGCAAAACCCTGTATCTGGGAGCAAGGGTACATGTATGTAGTAATAGAAATGTGAAGGTGTTCGTTTCTGAAGGATTCACCCTGAAGTGAAGTATGGATGTGGTGAAAGGCCTTGAGGAGAAGGTATGAGATAGTCATTTCAGCAAGTGGAAAACTGAACTTAGTAGAGCAAACTAGTAGAATTTCTGGGGTGGGCCAAGTACCCATTTGAAGTTACTGATCACAGATTTAACATGAAATCTGTCTCTCCTGTGTGAGAACCTATATGATTCTCTTCAAGAACGTTTAGTTGCTTGGTGAAATTAGAGTTAGGTTTTGCTATAAGAATACATTGGAGAAATCGGGAGTCAAGGGAGTGTTTGCAAGAGTAATCATACTTTAGTCCCATGGAGCCCAACCGTGGGACTAAAGTAGGAAAATAAATAGAAGCGCGATTTGAAGACGGATGAGAAAGTAGAGTTCAATCAATTGATTATCTGATGAGGTCAAAAGATTATTTTAATGGATTACTTGATCAGTTAATCTCAAACAATAGGAGATGGTGTCAGAAAACGGAAGGTTTGGATTTGAGATCTTGCAGGTGGAGAAGTTTCTGGTAATGATGAAATTCTGAGTGAATCATTGGTGGAGTGACTGACGCAAAGCTAATTATAAATGAGTGTTTTTAAATCCCTGGTGGAAATGTCAACTGAAGGGAGATTTAGGGGGGTTTTCCCCTGAATACAGATGACATAATGAATGGAAGATTGTGATCCTGCAGTTGAAGTTCTTGGAGCATAGGAGGAAAAGCCAGGAGGGAGAAGACAGTTTTGTTTTATTTAGCTTCAAACATGGATTAAATAAAGAAAGATTTTGTTTTCATTGTATAACCAGAAGCTTGGATATAAGCTCTCCAGGATGATAACAGTAGCCACATTATGCCAATAGCCTCCTTTTATCCTTCCTTTAAACCATCTTTAGCTTGTGGTTTTTTGCCTCCACACCTGCTGCCTCATGGTTATAAAGATCCATCATCAAGTTAGCATTACACTCAGCAAGAACAGAGAGGAGGGGTACAAAATGAGAGAGGCAGTTGACTCTTCCCCCATTTCAAGTGAGTTCTTGCGAATTCTGTCCAGTATTTTCTGTTTTCACCACATTAACTAAAACTATGTGACATGGCTAATCTTAGCTTCAACGGAAATTTCAATTTTAATTTTTCCTTTAAACCTGGGCATATTTTTGCTCTATTTTCCTTTCTTTTGGAAAACAGCAAGGAATGCATAGCAACTAATAGTATCTGCCATGTGTTATATCCAGGACGTGAGTTTTAATGAATAAATTAATTTTGTGAAACCAAGGAGGCTTGTTAATCTGAAAATAACTATGTATAGCAAAAGGGAAGACTAAATTACGTTTTGATCCTGAGATCCACAAGATACAAGTAAAGATTTATTTTTTCTTATTTGAGGTACAATTCAATTTCATTGAAGTCCAGGAAGTGGTAGAAATGAAAAGAGAAGAAGAAAAAGATAGGGAGAGTAAGCTAATTCATAAAGACACAGATATAGGAGGGCCAGTGATATGGATATAAGAGAAAAAGGAATTGGAACAAAATAGTGTGAGATTAATAGTTGAGGAATGGTGAGGCTTCTGCCGGTGTCTGAGGTAAACAGAGACATAATATAGGATGGTGTTGATCCTAACAGTATATTGGAGGAGGTGGTATATCATTTTGTGGCTGTGGTCTAGATACTTAGGTTAGTGGTGTAGTGGCTCCCAGAACAGCTGTCCCCTCGACTTACATGCAGAACCATGAGGGAGCTATGAGGAAGCCTGCTCCTCAGGCTTCACTGGAGCTAAGATGCTGTGTGTCAGTGGCAGGCATGCCCAGCACAGTTATGGAGGTTGTGTTCTGCACAATAGCACACAGCCAGAAGAGTTTGGTTATCTGATGAGCCAGTGCCTCTGCCTTGGTGCTTTGAGAATCAAACCATGTACTTAGGTGTTTTGTCCACCTGGAGGAGCATTTCTTTTCTACTTCTCATTAAGAAAATATTTCTAGGCTATGCTATGATATTTGTGGGTATTTCTGTTTATTTGATTAACTTACATTTTTTTTTCAGTAACAGATTTACTTATACAGGCTCTTCAGCCTACATGTTTTGGGGGACCCAAAGACAAATAAAACATGTTCCCTATTTATCCTCAAGAAGCTTAGTGTATACCAAGGAAATAAGACACAATAGCTGTAATCACCCAGACTCAAAGAGACAGTTAATATCAAGGTAATAAGACACAGTAGCTGTAATCACCCAGACTCAAAGAGTCAGCATGTTAGAAATGGAAGGGAACTTAGAGGCCATCTATTCAAATCCCTCATTCAGACACGGGACCAAAACTAAATAAAAACATCTGTGAAGAAGGAGATTAGGAATTGCAAGACTAATCCTCAATCCAAAAGATGTTTCTTATTTTGTGGAAAAGGAATTAAGTCTAAGACATTTTGGCTCAGAGAGATCAAAAAGGACTTTGTTTTTGAAACGTCCTTCAGTGCTACACTGGATAATATTTGTAGTGAGAACATGGACTTACAGAATGTTCTTCCAACAGAAATTATTTGTCGGGGGAGGATGCTGTTCTCCAGGGAAAGGGACAGCTTTTTTAATGGCCACTACTGACCTTGAGGATAAATACAACATTAGAGTAATTATACCAGAAAAGCAACTCTCATAAAACTATGTTGACTGTTCTTTTTAGAGACAGAGTAGGACTCCTTGTTTATAAATATTATCCAGAGGCAAAAAGCATGGAGCCTGAACCCCACTCCATCCTACTTCTCATATATCGTATGTGGTGAGAGATTCCTGGAATTTCCATTAGAATTATCTTATTCTATAGTTGAGTGGGGTTTAGATACAGTGAGGCCACCCCCTAGAGAAAATTCTATCAAAACATTTAATAATGTAACAAAATATGAGTTTTCCAGTCACAATTCTTTCATGAACCAAGCAAAGAGAGCCAGTGAGAATCCTTCTAAAGCTTCTATACCTTCGCCACCTCCTCAACTAAGGAGTTACCAAAAAAACCCCAGCCCCCTCACCTTTTGTTCCCTTAATAAGTTTTCTTAGAATAATCATTTTATTAATTTTCTTTTCACTTTGTCTCAGAATGGGCCTACACATTTCCAAACCTCAGCCTTCCCACTCCATTCACTCTGCTCACATCTCATTCTCCTATTAAAAATAATTAACCTTATGGCTCCTTTAGTTAACATCATTTCTCTCCTTCCAATCACCCTTAACCTCCTGAAAAAAGAAATCTTTGTTCATTGCTTTAACTACTTCAACTCCCATTCACTAGCAAATTTCTTACAAATGGAGTTCTGCACCCACAACTTCTCTGACATCATAATCTTCAAGATATTTTTTCAGTCAACTAGCTTAAATAAACCTGAATCAAACCATACCCATCTCACCCCTGTTTACTCCTGACTTAATTTAGGATTCCTAAATGCTCCTAACTTGGGTCTTCCATATGCATAATCTAGATTTAAGCTATTCATTCCCCTACTCCATTCTCCAGATTCCAACCAAGACACCAACATACGACCAGGTTTAAAAAGCCAGTGTACACAGTAGAGTCAGGCATAGCCAATGTAGAGACCTGACCTTCATGTAATCTATCTTGGGAGAAAACTCTTACAGGAGGTAATTCCACAAAAGATAAAATCCTAGACAGAAATTAACAGCCATGAGTAAATTCAGTGTCATGGAAAAAATTTTAAGTAGCACGATGGTAATTTCAATAGCAAATCTTTATTGAGTGCTCATTGTATGTAAGGCACTGTTATAAACGCTTTTAGGCATTGTCTCCTTTAATTTCACTTTATAGAAAATACCGAGGTGCTCAAATTTTAAGTAATTTGCCCAGTGTCACAGTTAGAAAGTGATAGAACTATAGTTTGAATTGGACACTTTTCCTCTTTCTTCAGTCCATACTCTTAACCACTATATTATACTGCCTCCTAAAAAGTCACTGGAATCCTTTAAAAGTGTTTTAAAAAAATTCAAGGCAATTAAGCCAGGCCATTATATTCATAAAACTAGAACAAGAACAGTTATTCAAAAGAGCCAAACAGAAATCTTAGAAATAAAATGTATAGTCATTAAAATGTTTAATTCAGAAATAATTGATAATTCTTTAATAAGAATAAAGTCATACAGCCTGGTGCAGTGGGTGGCTCATGCCTGTAAGCCCAGCACTTTGACAGGATGAGGCAGGTGGATTGCTTGAGCCCAGGAGCTCGAGACCAGCATGGGCAACATGGTGAAACCCTATCGGTACCCCAAAAAATACAACAACACAAAAAAAAGAAAATTAGTTGGGCAAGGTGGTGCATACCTGTAGTCCCAGCAACTTGGGAGGTTGAGGTGGGAGGATGACTTGAGCCTGACAAGTAGAGGTTGTAGTGAACTGAGATTGCACCACTGCACTCCAGCCTGGCTGATAGAGCCAGGCCATGTCTCTAAATAAATAAATAAAATAAAGACATACCAAAAAAAAAAAAAAAAAAAAGAAAGAAAAGAAAAAGAAAATTACGGTTGTAATTTTAAAATAAATATCATACTTAATGAGGAAACACTAGAAAATGTTCAGTAATATCAGGAATAAGGCAAAAACATGCCCTTCTTAATATTGTACTATAGATATTAGATAACATAATCAAAGAAAATCAGTTAGAGTCATACAATTTGGTAAAGAAAAAGAAAACCATCCCTTTTTGCAGAAGGCATGACAGCAGGCCTCAAATACCCTAGAGAATTGACAATAAAACTACCTTGAAAAATAATATAATTCAGTGAGGTATCATAATATACAATTAATAGGCTAGGCACAGTGGCTCACACCTGTAATCCCAGCACTTTGGGAGGCTGAGGCAGGCAGATCACGAGGTCAGGAGTTTGAGACCAGCCTGGCCAATATGGTGAAACTCCGTCTTTACTAAAAACACAAAAGTTAGCCGAGCATGGTGGCATGTGCCTGTAGTCCCAGCCACTTGGGAGGCTGAAGCAGAAGAATTGCTTGAACCTGGGAGGCGAAGGTTGCAGTGAGCCAATATCATGCCACTGCACTCCAGTCTGGGCAACAGAGTGAGATGCTGTCTCAAAATATATATAGAGAGAGATAGATATATCTATATATATATACACACACACACGATTACTACACACAATTAATAAGAAATTAATTAGACGACATAATGGTAGAGAAAATTCCAATTATAATAGAAGCAAAGAAGATTAAATACTTAGGGATAAACTTAGCAAGAAACGTATAAAACCAACAAAAGGAAAATTATAAAACACTCTTGGCAGATACACAAGTAGACTCAAACAAATGGTAAGATAGTCCTGTCTTTGGATAGGCTCACTCAATGTTATAAAGATGTCAGCTCTCCCTAAATTCATTTACAAATTTAACACAATCCTAATAAAAATTTCAACAAGCGTATTATAGGGAGTAAAATGACTTGATACTAAGGTTCAACTTGAAAAGAATGAACATACATGAATGCCTAGACAGTAAACACACTACCAATCTTGCATAATTAAAACAATATTCTACTGATATACGAAAGGACAAATATACTGGTGGAAAAGAATAATCCAGAAATAGACTTAAGTACACATGGAAATTTAGCTTAAGATAAAGATATTCTGTAATTTCAATTTGTATTTCTTCTTTTCACTCTGTTATTTAATAGAAAGTTTTTGAATTTCCAGGAGAAAGGGGCTTTTAGGTTTTGTTACTCACAGTTAATTTTATTTCATTGCAATCATAGAACATTGTTTGTAATATTTCTACTTAATTGGACTTACTAATTTTCTTTTTGAATTATTACACCCTAATTTTCCGTGAATATTTCACAGATATTTGAGAAGAAGTTAGATTCTCTAGTAGCAGGGTGTGGAGTTTGATATATATCCCTAAGAACTACGTGTGTGTGTGTGTGTGTGTGTGTGTGTGTGTGTGTTACCATAATACTTATTTTTTGTTCTCTTTCTTGTACTAAGAATAAGGCAGGCCAGTCTGTGATTATTAGTGTGTTTCTATGTACCAGAAAGGCAGTCGCTGTGTTATTTTGTGCAAAAATATTTATATTGAATATTTCCATTTTAAGTTATGGCTTTTTAGCCTTAAAAAGTATTTGCCTTTGTTATGTTCAGTACATTTTGGCTTGGATTTATCTTCTGTCAGGTTTACTTCTCTTGCTTTCTTGTTGTTTATGTCAGTTACACCCTTGTCCATTTCTTTATGTTTAATCTTTCTAAATAAATTTGTTTTAGGTATGTCCTTTGTATGCAGAATATAGTTAGGTCTTACTTCTTACTTTTTTTTTTTCTTAAATGGAGATGGAGTCTTGCTCTGTTGCCCAAGGTTGGAGTGTACACTATCATAGCTCACTGCAGCCTTGAACTCCTGGGCTCAAGTAATCCTCCTGCCTCAGCCCACTGAGTAGCTGGCACTACAGGCATCCACCACCATGCCTGGCTACCTTTCTTAAAAATTACTTTTGTAGAGACGGGGTCTCACTTTGTTACCCAGGCTGGGTTTTATTTGTAAGCCTAACTAAAACTTTTCTTTTAATGGAAAATTTATGAACATTTACATTTACTGATATATGTTTGCTCTCAAAATTCTATCACACAATATTGTATAATTGTGTGTCTTTTATGATATTTTCTATATTTCATTCTCTATGAACTGTTTATTCTTTGTCTTTTAATCTTCCTTTTTTTATTTTTTGATATTTAGGAGGATTTATATTTCTGTTCTAATGGTTACCTTTGTATATATATACTTTTCTTAGTGCCTTTCATTTCCTGTTTTCTTATTTAGCCTGTTATCTGGTTTATCCAATTTTATTGGTATTCTTTAACGGCTTCTACAACAATCAATGATCTATTTCTACTTTTCTTTTCTCCTTTCTTCCATACTTAGTTTCATTATTTTTATACAGAATTCTTGTACACCAATTTTAAAAAGCCAGATAATTAAATTGTTTAAAGCATGGGAATATACAACTAATGGAAGAAAAATTAAAATGGCCAATATGTATATGAATGGAAGCTCAAATTCCCTAGTAATTAGAAATGTACAAATGAAAAATACTTGGTATTTTTTGCCTGTCACTGGAAAAAATTAAAGCCTGGCAAGTGTTGTATATTGGGGAAAATGAGGCTCTCATACATTTTTGTTAGCAGTCTAAATTGGTCTGATTGCGTGATAATTTTGCATGTTACACCTCTCAGCAGTTTCATTTTATGAACTACATTATAGATAAATGCACCAGGAGACATATATAGGAATATTAATTTAAGTACTTTTGCCAGAAGCAATTAGAAATGACCTAACTATTTAACAATGGGTCTATAAAGAAATGCAATTATATTTAGATTCTTTGATTCTAATGATTCTTAGATTCATATGACAGAATTCTTTCCAGCAATTAAAAAGCATAAACTAGAGGTATAGACTTTATACTTCCCATGTTAATACTGATGGTTTTTTAATCCTAAACAATTTCATCCATTTATATGATCAGGTGTTTTCTCTTTGAAATAGCAAAAATTATACCACTTACCTCATGCTTTTGTTGTGATTGTGGAAATACACGAAGTGTTTTAAAAGGTGATTAATACATAGAAATTATTCAATAATGTAGTTGTCATTATAATCTAAAAACAAAAACAAAAATTCATAATTTTAAATAATAAAAGATGTAGATTATATTTATATGAATCAAAATATCTACCAATAATTACTATATACTTTTTATGAATCCATATTGTCTTAATTTGTGCTGCTATAACAAAATACCTGAGACTGGGTGCTTTATAAATAAAGAAATTTATTTATTGCCATTTTGCAAGCTAGGAAGTTCAAGATCAAGGTGCCAGCAGGTTCAGTGTCTGATGAGAGCTGCTCTCTGCTTCTCCAAGATGGTGCCTTGTTGCTGTCTCCTAACATGGCAGAAAAGCAGAAGAAAATGAACCCCCTACCTCAAGCCCTTTTATAAAGGCTCTAATCTCATCCATGAGAGCTCTGACCTCATGGCTTAATCACCTCCTAAAGGCCCCACCTCTGAATATTATCACATTGGTGATTATTAAGTTTCAACACATGGGTTTTGGGGGAAGCATTCAGATCATAGTACATATGTATATGAGGACATTAAAAAATGATCTGGAAGACCATACACGAAAATCTTAACAGGTCCTGAGTGTGATGAAAGGGGGAAAATAATGGACATGAGAGTCCTCTTTTTTTCATTAAAAAAATAAAAAGGCAACATAAACTATATACTTTTAATGAATCCATATTGTCTTAGTTTGTGCTGTTATAACAAAATACCTGAGACTGGATACTTTATAAACAGTGGACATTTATTTCTCACAGTTCTGGAAGCTGGGAAGTTCAAGATCAAGGTGCCAGCAGGTTCAGTAGGACTATATTTAATATAAAGTCCAGGGACTTTAGTTTTATCCATTGCCTCTTTATTTCTTTAAATAAAAAAAGGCATGGAAGCAATATCACAACCTATTGACAGTATATATTTCTGAGTGGTAGAATTATAAATTGAGCTTGCATGCGATTTAAAACATTTATCAGAAAGAAAGAGAAATCAAGCAACATGAAGGTAAAGACCTTGCCTCTGTTTACTCCATGTGCTCCCAGCTGGCTTTAGGGCGAGACTCTTACTGAGAGTAGGGAGATTAGTGAGGAGACGCTTGTTCACAATGGATGACATAGTCCCAGAGGTCCCCAAATTGGAAGTGATAAAATGCATCTCAATAAATATATTGCTAATAATAGTTAAAATAAAGACACTTACACACGATTTAAGGAAATGAATTAGAGCTGAATCAGAGCAGTTGTGGGGGCAGGAGATTCTTTCATCTGATGAAAATGTTCAGTGTCTCTCACTACTTCCACTTGTACAGCTAACTCCTGCCTTCTGTAGAACTGTAATATCTAGCGCTTTGGAGCCCAAACCCCTGTGGCATCCTCCAGGGCAGATGGATCTCTCTTTGAAGCACCCCCGAATTCCTCTCCCTGTTTCATTAGGTACCAGTCCTAATCACCTCTTTTCACATTCCATGAAGAAGTGGTTGAAATCACTCAGAATACGATGGCTTGTTTCTCTTTTTCTTTGCTATTACAGATTTATACCTTTTTCATGTATTTACTGTCATTTCTGAAGGATTCTCAGGAGGGAAAGGAGATTTCAAAATAGTTCAATTTATTTTTTCAAAGACTTCAAATTTATTTTACATAGAATACTCTTTTTTTTTTTTTCACTGTGGTTAAAAAAACATAATACGAACTATTCTCTTCACAGATTTTTAAGTGTACAGTACATTTTTGCTAACTATGGGCACACTGTTGTACAGCAGATTCCTAGAAATTTTTCATTTTGCATAACTGAAACTTTATACCTATTGAAACTTGATTGAATAGCAGCTCCTCCATTTGTCCCATTTCTAACCTCTAGCAATCACTATTTTACTTTCTGCTTCTAGAGCACACCCTTTTACATACTCTCTGGCTATCCCATCCTTACAAAGTTTTAAAAACAAGTAAGTGTTGGATTTAATATTATTTCTATAGAATTTTACATTTTGGGTTCTACTCCATGTTTTAGTAAGTCGAGATAATTTTTATTCTTAAATTGTCCATCACATGATCTCCTTTGGGACAATCAGAAACACGCTTTGATTTTTAGCCCTCACCAAGACATCACCCTCCATTGCTCTACATTAAACTTGGGGTTTTTCTTTTCCATATTGTTATCTCCACAAAGTCCCTTGGTATCAAATAGTGATTTAGACTCTTGTCCCAAGGACAAGAGTTTTTATATTTTTTATATATAAATATTTATATATATATATTTTTATATATATAAAAACTATAATATATATATACTGTTTTTATATTCCCTTTATTAGATTTAATAGTCAACAACAGTGTCCCTATCTCTCAAAAATGATAATTAATTGATTTGCCCATGTTTACTCAGTCAGTAGATGGCAGAAGCTGGACAGTTTGTTTAACTCATTCAGTATTCACAGATGTCTATGTGCCTGACATTGTGCTTAGTGTTTGGAAGGCGGAGGCAGGAGCATTGCTCGAAGCAAAAAGCTCAAGACCAGCCTGGACAACAAAGCTAGACCCTGTCTATACAAAAAATTTTAAAACTAACTAGACATGGTAGCATGAGCCTTTAGTCCCAGCTACTTAGGAGGCTAAGGTGGGAGGATCGCTTGTGCCCAGGAGTTTGATGATGCAGTAAGCAATGATCATGCCACTGCACTCCAGTCTCTGGTCTGGGTAACAGAGGTAGACTCTGTCTCAAAAACGTGTGTGTGTGTGTGTGTGTGTGGTTTAGAGTTACAACTTTCAAACTTTTTTGATTATGATCCATAGTAAGAAATATAGTTTACCTGATGACCCTGTGCACACATACGTCTTGATAAAGTCAAAATTTCAGAAAACAATACTAACTTTCTACATCCAGTGCACTTGGATATTTGTCTATTCGATTTGTTTCATTAAAAGCATCAGGTCATAATGCACTGCATTGACTTTACAAGCCAGTAACAGCTGTTGATCAACCATTGCAAGAAGGGTAAAGAGGGAGTCATTTAAAACAACTAATTTCAGATAACAGAGAAAATTATGAGAATAATCTTTAATTGCAAATTCAGAGCTGTTCTTATGGATTATGCAGTGCCACTTGTTTTTAGCTTGGACTCATGGCTGCCTCAGACATTTACAATTATAGATTAACTTATGAGCACCTTGCGCCCCGACAGGATGAGACACAATTCAGGTAAATATTGGTAAATATTCAAGTAAATATTCCTTGAGTGATAGGAGGTCGGAAATGTTTGAAGGGGAAGGGAAGACAAGCCTAGGCAAGGATGGCTAGGGTGGGGAGGTCTAAAGAATTACAAAGCATTAGTCATCCAAGCAAAGAATAATCAGAAGACCACTGACAGAATTAACAGAGTTCAGGGATGATATCATTATACTCAATCCCTTTTAAGATTTTGGTGTTTGGTCTCTCAGGTCACTTTTTTAGTAACTTCACAGACATATGGATTCATAAAGAATATATAGTAATTATTCATATTTGTTTTGATTTATATAAACAGTGATCTTGTCTCTCAGCTCCAGAAAACCTTGCCTGGTGCTCCCTGAAGGCTCACAACATCCCAGCCTGGCCTCCATCACTCACTTATAATATGTTTTGGGGTCTTGAGGGCAGCGAGCTTTCTCTTTCTTCTCTGAATTCCTAGGATCCAGCTGAGTGCCTGGCACATGGTAAGTACTCACGTACACATTCCTTGAATTCCCTAGATTTCAATTTCCTTCACTGTGAAACAAGTTGGGCTAAACGATCTCCAGGAGCCCTTACAGTCCTCAGAATCTATGACTTTGACCGATCTGAAGTGGTCCAAGGCACTTTGCTTCACAGGAAGCTCACATCTTCCCTGTGATTGGCCTGAGATTAGGAGTTCAAATGACCAATGACCTGTGCACAGTTTAGGGCCTAACCCTGTCCTGGCCGGTCAGCAAGAGTGTGTTGTGATACAAGCAGATGAAAGCCTTATGCCACAGCAGTGCCTGCAGCAGAGAAAGGATTCCCTCCTCCACCTCAGGCCCCACTGCTGCTGCTCTCCAGCCTGCAGTTTCCTCTAAGGCTCTGGATTGGCTGGAAGAGCAACAGAGGGCTGGGAAAGAGCTTCTATATATACCTCAGAAGGAAAGGCGTCCCAGACAGTTTTGAAGTTTTCAAAGACTGGCTCTGCTGTTAAGAAGTTGTACTTAAAGCGGAGGAGCTAAGCCACCTGCCAAAATGTGCAAAGGACTTGCAGCTTTGCCCCACTCATGCCTGGAAAGGTGAGAACCAAGTTATTTTGGTTTAAGAGATGCAGATTTGGAGAATCTTTACTCAAGAGAGGCTGTCCAGAGGTAACAGAGGTATTGTAGTTTGTGGCCAAGCTGAGGTGAAACAGGTGCTTGACTGTAGACTGGGTGTTATCTCTTCTCTGTAAACAATATAGAGACTTTGGAAGATCCAAGCTAGGAGATTAATACAATGTAGAGTATTTCATACATCATTTAATATCCAGAACATCATTTCCTTCAAGGAGACGCCTATTCTATAAGTGCTTATTTAGAGTAAAAAGTGTATGGTTAAGGATATAGATTCCAACATCAAACTGTGTAGACTAGAATCCTGGCTCTACTACTTACTATTTGTGTGGCTTGGGGAAATTTATTTAACCTTGATATAGCTCAGTTTCCTTATCTGTAAAATGGAGATACTAAGCGTTCTCTACCTCACAGGCTGGTTATGAGGACTGAATGAATTAATGTATATGAAGCACTCAGAACCAAGTCTGGCACCTAGTAGGACTGTATAAATGTTAGTTTTTATTAATGTACGGGGACTGGGAGAGGGAGGCAAGTTTGCAGTGAGGAAGAGGAAATTTCCCATTGTTCTTTGTTCTCTGACCTCATTAGATAGAAGTAGCTGGATGGCTAGACAGAGAAAAAGCCCTTGGGACACAGGGGTTATTTATTAGCTAGCATTCTTTTTCAGATAAATGCATCAAAATCTTTGAGGCTCCCTGGTTTCCCCTAGGCTGGACAATATTCTGGAGAATCCTAGGTATCTAGGCTAAGCAAATAGAAGAACAAATACTTACTTGTTAGAAAACTTAACCCAACCATCCTCTCTGATGCAGAGAAGTAGGGATGTTTCTTTTTTTATTAAGAATGTATTTGGTTAAATTGGGCTTGATCCCTTGTTATTTAAAGTAAATAAATAAGATCCTTGCACAGATGTTCATCCCTGAAGGCATTAGCAATGTTTGTCTCAGAAGATTTTATTGTTTACTGGGCCATTTATGACTTCTGTCTCGTACAAGTTCAGGTCTTCTTTTTGATGACTTCCACTCTAGAAATAACCTAAAAATAATTTTTAAGGAGATAACATTGTAGCATATAATTTTTTCTCCCAACAATACTATCTAGTAACTGAATATGAAACCTCCAGGGAGACTTACTCTTTGAATTATGACTTTCAAACTTTTTTTTTTATTATGATTAATAGTAAGAAATATAGTTTACCTAATGACCTTGTGCATACTTACATATTGATAATTAAATAAAAACAGAATGTTATTATTGTTTTTAAATTTACATAAAAGAAACTTGTAGCTGTTAAGTTGTAGTAGTTATATTGTAACTAGGGGATCAATATTGTCCATTGTACCAATCCTGGGGAAGAGGATAGGTTTTAACGGTGGATACTATTTATTGCTATTAGCCTGTTCTTTCCTCTTCCTTACTATATAGAAAGCCTAAGAAATAGGGAGCATTTTCTGTGCCTTCTGTGCCTACTTATTGTTTGAAATTTTGTACTCTTATGTAGTGAATAAATCTTACCTTATTAATTGGCAAACAATTGACTTTAGAATGATTGTAACATCAGTTTGCCAAGCATTTTGTGATTCTATGACACATTGCTTGGCATTTGGTGAGAAATCAATAAAATTTCTGTTGAAATTTGCCATGTTCATTATTTTGCTTTATGTGTTCTCATAAATATGCATAATATTCACTGAGATCTATGGATGGTACATTTCTTTCAATGATTCCTATTACTATGTTATATCTGATTCACTAGCAACATTAATATTGGATCACTTTATCTTTTAATGCACAGTAAATTCTTATGCACCAGGATATAACTAATGTTCATGTAGAATATTAAAGAGTGGTGAGTGGTAGAGGAGTGAGCTTTTTTCCTCATAGATTCACTGAGTCTTTTATTTATTGGAATGTGGTAGAATACTGCAATTATTGTGCACTGTTACATGTTATTTCATAATCTGTTCTGATTGTAGACAGGGTCATTGTAATTTCTAATTACAATGCTGCCTGAGAAGAATGTTTTGGAGAAATGGAATTGTGGAGCTGTGAAGCTGTTAGCATGTACCCATGGAAAGGGTTTAACACTGTCTATTCTAAGGGGAAGATGATACTTGAATAAATGCTTCCAAATCTGCCTTCCATGGCTCTATTCTCTGACTCCCACCTTCCTCCCCCACACAGGCTCCTGCCTTTGCATTTCTTCTCTCCAAGCCACAAAAGGAACATGGATATGCTTCAATGCTTAGACAAAAATATTTTTAAATTCATATAAAATAAATTAGGGCAAAAAGTACGCATTATGAAAAATCTGTTTTAAATGAAAAGCTCTGCTGAAGAGTTCAGTTCTAACTTCTATATAGCATTAGAAACGAAATTCAGTTTACAAAAATCTGAATAGCATATCATTATTTATCACAGTGGAAAAAGTACTAGTTAAGGAGTAAGGTGCAGACTCAGTTTTGTCATTATCTGAATTTGTGTCCCTGAGCAAGTTATTTCACTTTCTCAGGACTCTATTTGCTAATTTAATAGGTAAAAGTTAGATTCATTGTTTTCTAATATGTTTTCCAGTTCTAACGTAATGTTAACGAAGTGAGGTATGCTTAGTCTCAATGACTACTAAGAGATGTGATTAAAGGAAAATTTTCCTATGTTTCTATAAAAGTTTGAGACCAGGTGGGGTATGATGGCTCATGCCTATAATCCTCACACTTTGGGAGGCTAAGGCAGGAGGATCCCTTGAGGACAGAAGTTTGAGGCTGCAGTGAGTCATATTGCACCACTGTACCCCAACCTGGGTAACAGAGCAAGAGCCTGTCTCTAAAAATCAATTAATTAATTAATGTAAAATAAAAATAAAGTTTGGGAGGAATGAAGAATCAAATAATGAAAAATAATCAAGGACCCAGCCCTGTGCTGAAACCACTGGGCCATGGCAGAAGCAACCTGCTCAGTGATTCTAATGCTGATTTGTAAGAAAGCAATTATGAGAATAATTTGCTTCCTGTAAAGGGAATTGTTTTTGACAGCAACTCTTTATTAGCAAAGAATATAAAATAAACTTTTGTTTAACAACAAAAAGAAGTTTTTTTCCATAAGATTAAAAGGTGGAATATATATAATGGGTGAGGATATCCAAAATCTGCCGCATTTGTAAGGTAAGAAAATTTCAACAATTAACAAAGACTCACTTTTTCATGACATGTAAGGAGAAATCTAATCCTAAAAAATATTCCTTTCTGCATATTTAGGGAAACTTTCAGCCAAAGTCAACTTTGATATATTTGAATAAACTATTCTTTATTTATTTAGATTTTAAGACTATTGCTTATTGAAATTTTAAGTAGGCCTCACATACTTTTATATGTTTGAAGAGGCAAATAATCCAAACATTTGGGCAATGAATAACCATAGGCACACATTTTCTGCCCTCGGCATATTGAAACCTGTACTACATAGGTGAGAATCTTATACTGTCAATGAAAAAGAAAAGAGTTGCATCAATTGAAGATATTATTTTTGCCCATGATTTTCAAGTTTGAATTTCAGGCTTCTTTTGAAAATTTATTATATTTTCAGAGTCTGTTGAATTTCTCTAAACAAGTTTACATTTTAAAGTAAATATTCCTCTTTGGGAAAAGATGAATGTATTATGAAACAAAAAGTGTTACTATTGGCCAGGCACATTACTCCTGCCTGTAATCCCAGCACTTTGGGAGGCCAAGGTGGGAGGATCACTTGAGGCCAGGAGTTTAAGGCCAGCCTGGGCAACACAGGGAGACCCTGTCTCTAAAAAAACAAAAAAACAAACAACAACAACAACAAAAACACCACAAATATTAGCCAGGCACAGTGGATAGCACCTGTAGTCCCAGCTATTCAGGAGCTGAGGTGAGAGAATTGCTTGAGCCCAGGAGTCTGAGGCTATAGTGAGCTGTGATTGCCACCATTGCACTCCAGCCTGGGTGACAGAGTGAGACCCCGTCTCTGAAAAAAGAGGGTTATTTTAAAAAACTGAAAATACTAATAATTGAACTGGTTGCTTTATGTTATGATTACAGCTTTGAATGTTAGGCTTAAAACTGTGTGCTTATGGTTATTCATTGCCCAAAAGTTTGGATTCTTTGTCTCTTTAAATCTATAAAAGTATGTAAGGCCTACTTAAAATTTTAATGAACAATAGGTCTCAAAAATCTAAATATCATCATCATATAAAGGAACCAGTGCAGTTATTCGTATTTTAAAGAGCTGCAAGCCCTTTGCTACTCTGGGTGACTGGCATAGATCTGCTTTCTGTTTCAGACTAAAAAGGTTGCTAAGGGTATAATGTGCTTAATCCACAGTTCACATAGGGGCTTTTGGCCATCTCAAGGGTGTGTCGATGCTAGGAATTTCAGAAGCAATAGGAAGTAAATGGGAAAGGTAGTTTTCAAACATTTATTATTTTTAAATGTATTTTAAATTTTTCGTTTTAAAAAATTTTGGTTTTAAAATGTATTTTTATTTTACAAAACAATCATTTTTCCCCATGTTCTCTGATTTATGTGGGTCAAGTGTGGACAATTTAGAATAGAAAGGCAGCTAATAAGCAGGACTACTAATGAACTAATCTTCTGAGGCTGTTCAACCTTTAAAAGCACTAGAGTGAGTCAAGGTTTCTGGGTTTTCAGGATTAATAAATACAGCCTTTACCAAAGGCATGAGCACATCCTTGGGCTAATTGTAGAGAAAAGGCAAGCACCAAGTGAATTAAAGACTGGCAATTAATTTGAACAACTGATAGCTCAATTGGAGTGAATTGAGGACCATCAAAGAAGCCTGAGAGAGGTCCTAGCAGAGCCTTTGGTCGGGTTTAGGATCATGCTTGCTGAGAATAAGTATGAATTTCAAGCTTACTGTAGCTGATATTCTAGAGACGTCTTGAAAACATTGCAGTGAGACTTTAGAATGTTAAGAAAGTGAACGAACTATTTCATAAAATGTGGAGGGGGATCACTAAGAAAACCATTTATTTTGATTCCTACTGATGAAACAATATCAATGATTTCTCTAGATTGCCTTTCAAACCTGTATACTTGCCTTAGGCATATGGATGAAAGACCCATGCCCTGCTCCCATGGAAATTTAAGCCCAGTTAGGGAAATAAATAAGAAAAAATTAATGCTCAGTGTTGCAATCCACTATGAAGGAATATATCCATAAAGTGCTAAGAAGCACAGAAGTTGGGGTAGTAGGCGGGACCCGTAGAGCTTTTGGTGGGCAGGGAAGAATTTACAAGGTTACAAGGATGATGCTTGAACAAAGTCTAAGAGGACAGAGGAGTTAGCCAGGTCTAGACAGGAAGAGGAGAGAGAAGGAAGGCCATGTAGGTCAAGGGGACAAGCCTGTATGTGCAGAGACCCAGAGATTGGAGGGTGCAGCCAAATTGGCTGATGTTATGACGTCTATGTACAACCTATATTATCTCTCAGAGTCCAGCAAGGAGGGAAACCACTGAGTTTCTAACCACAGTTAACCTACTGGGCAGCACATCCTGCATGTGGTTCTCTGGGAACTTCTCCAGTGCTCATCTGTTCCCAACTCTGAGGATGGAAGAGATTTATTCAGGGGTAAGATGGTCATCCCCTTTGCCTAAATGATTCAATTACTAAAAGGATAGACTATATTTACTATGGTAGGCACCAAATAAACATTTTGTTGAAGGAATGCATGAATGAATTTACAGCAAATAGAGACAGGAGCACTTCCAGGACAGCTTGGTGTTTTCTCTGCTTTCCTTGGGTATTGGGGAGAACAAGAACAGTATCAGTAGTTACATTTTAGGCCATAATGGAAAAAAGAGTGTGTGTTGCTAGATACAGACAGGTGTCTGCTATGAGAGAAGGGGAGTGGGGATTAGGAGAAAAAGAAAAGTGAAGGAGACTGTCTGCATTTCTATAATGAGGAAAGCCTTGTTAAAGAGGTGAGTCTTCTTTTAGCTGTAATGATGGTATCCCTTAGGTGAGCTCTAGGAAATTGTACTGCCTGGGCTGTTCCTCATGCAGTTACTGTGGAAGCTTCTTTAGTGAATTACATTCTGTATTACAGCTAGTTGCCCCTTTCTATTCTTTCTTTCATTTAGTCTGGGTTATGCTGAATCACCAGATATCAATTCATAACACTTTTAGATCCCAGAATCTTACATTTTGAAACATCCCTGAAAGGTTATCTAATTTGTTTCTCCTTCTCTAGCAAGGACTACACACTATTATGGGATAGATGATATCTAGGGAGAGAGTTTATTTATGTCTCCGGAGCCAGTGTTAATGGTTTTTGTCTGTACTGCTGACCAGAGAGCAAAGGGGCTAAATTTTAATTAATTCAGTCAGGATCAATAATTAGTAACAGGAACCAGAATATGGCTGGAGGCCAGAAGATAACAGTTTCCTATCTCTTTCCTCCTTTAAAGTTCTAATCAGTTCTCAGATAACATTGTATCTGCACTACTTTGAAGGCTGAGTCACCCAGAGGATAAAGACCGTGAAAGCATGATTGTTTCTAAACATTGGAGAAAGTTACTCTTAAGATTACAGGATTCAGGAACAGGAAAGAACATGTGCAGACTAAGGAAGGATGTGAGCTCACAGTCTCACCCCGGCCTCAAGACCAGCCCTTGAACTGTAATGTGTGGGGTAGAAAGAACAGTGGTCGTAACTTCACTTCTATTTCTTCCTTACTGTGTGAACTTTGGGAAGTCACCAAACCTCTCTGAACTTCATTTTCTCATTTGTGAATGAGGATATTTATCTTGTGCTAAAAGAAATAAATGGAATATTATATGTAAGGTGACTAGTTTTTAGTAGAAGGACCCCTATTAAATAATTATTTTCCTTTTATCTTTCTTTTCCCCTTTGTAGGCAGTGAAGAAAACATAATTAAGTCAGTCAATTATGTGCCAAAGCCTTTGATAAAACTTCTTTTTATCCTTCCTCATCATAACCTCATCTTTTTAAAAATAATAAAAATAAATTTATAAAATAGTACAGTATTTTAAAAATACTTTACCCGTATTTTTTTCAACATACATATTTTTAAAATTATTATTGTTACTTTTGTTTCAGTAGTTTTTGGGGTACAGTTGGTGTTTGGTTACATGAATACGTTCTTTAATGGTGATTTCTGATATTGCAGTGCACCCTTCACCCAAGCACTGCATACTGTAGCCTATAGGCAGTCTTTTATCCCTCATCCCCTTTCACCCTTGCCCCTTGATTCCCCACAGTCCATTATATCACTCTTATTCCTTTGCATCCTCATAGCTTAGCTCCCACTTATAAGTGAGAACATACAATATCTGGTTTTCCATTCCTGAGTTACTTCACTTAGAATGATAGCCTCCAGCTCCACCCAAGTTGCTGCAAAAGACATTATTCCACTCTAATATACAACATGGTGTATGTATAGCACATTTTCTTTATCCATTCGCTGGTTGATGGGCATGTAGGTTAGTTCTATATCTTTGCAACTGCAAATTGTGTTGCTGTAAACATGCGTGTGCATATGTCTTCATATAATGACTTCTTTTCCTTTGGGCGGACACTGGATTGGGATTGCTGGATCTAATGGTAGTTCTACTTTTAGTTCTTTAAGGGCTCCCCATACTGTTTTCCATAGAGGTTGTACTAATTTATATTCCCACCAGCAGTGTAAAAGTGTTCCCTTTTTACCACATCCATGCCAACATCTACTGTTTTTTGACTTTTTTTTTTTTTTTTAAATGGAGTCTCGCTCTTGTCGCCCAGGCTGGAGTGCAGTGGCGTGATCTCGGCTCACTGCAAACTTCACCTCCCCGGTTCACCCCGTTCTCCTGCCTCAGCCTCCCGAGTAGCTGGGACTACAGGCGCCCGCCACCTCGCCCGGCTAATTTTTTTGTATTTTTAGTAGAGACGAGGTTTCACCGTGTTAGCCAGGATGGTCTGGATATCCCGACCTCGTGATCCGCCCACCTCGGCCTCCCAGAGTGCTGGGATCACAGGCGTGAGCCACCGCGCCCAGCCTGTTTTTTGTCTTTTTAATTATCAACATATATTTCTTCTTACAAAACATATCAACTCTTTACAAAACAATAAAGACTCATTAAAAACCATGATCATACTTAAAAATTAACAATAATTCTATAATTCACTGGATATCCAGTAAGAATCAAAATATTTTCAATGCTCTTTTCTCAATTGGATTTTTTGTATTATGACCCCAAAATGTTCACACATTGAGACTTCTTAATCTTATATCTCTCTTAGTCAATAGCCTTCCTGTTTATTCTTTCTTTGCAATTTATTCGTAAAACACAGTCTTTTTAGACACAAGCCTAAGAGGCTATATAACATGTGGGAAAGGTACTAGATGGGGAATACAGGCATCTGAGCTGTAACACTGGCTTCTACTACCTGGTGGAGGATAAGTCATGTGCCAGTTCCCCTCTCCAAGTATCACTATTACATTTGTAATAAGACGTGATCAATTATATGGTCCTTTATACTCCTTCTAGCTCCAACACCTACCTATTCTGAATTGGGACACCATGGATTTTGAGAAAATAATCCATTTTTATTCTAAATTCGTATCTCATCTAAGTCATATAGGAAGGCCTGGGAAACAAACTTCCAGATGTAACTTAAAAGAAGCAATCGGCCGGGCACAGTCGCTCATGCCTATAATCTCAGCACTTTGGGAGGCCGAGGCAGGCAGATCACCTGAGGTCAGGAGTTCGAGAGCAGCCTGGCCAATATAGTGAAACCCTGTCTCTACTAAAATATACAAAAATTATCCGGGCGTGTTGGCAGGCGACTTAATCCCCCCTACTTGTGAGGCAGAGGCAGGAGAATAATTTGAACCTGGGAGGCAGAGATTGCAATGAGCCGAGATTGAGCCATTGCACTCAAACTTGGGGGATAAGAGTGAGACTTCTCTCAAAACAAAACAAAACAAAACAAAACAAAATTGATTAAATATGTGCAATTTTCTTCCCATAATTTTTAAAAATCTCAATGGACTCAATTAAGAACCCCATATTTCTTTAAAAGACTTGTGATAAGTTGAAAAGTATATATTAATATGCAGTGGAAAGTGATTCTGTTTTATTTTGGTGAATTCTATGAAGAAAAAGTTTCTTGTACAATTTGAGGATGAATTAGAATCTGAATCTAACAGTGTATGATGCTTGCACTTCATTTACAGTTAATTTCATTTTTTCTTCTTCAAGTGTGTAAGGTCATTGAGGGCAAGATAAAAAAGTAAACACAGACGCATCTGACTTCAAGGGTGTGACACCACTGACTACATTTATACAACACTACATTTTCTCCAGTGGGAAAGGGTGGCCCACTCCTGCCCTTCTGAATGCTGCTTAGAGGTAAACTTGTCGTTTGCCTTAACAGTGGAAAAGTTTTCATCTTAGAGGATGGGATGAGAAGGGTATGTCAGGGTTTCTAGGCCTTTACATAATTAACCAATTTTCATCTGCCATCTGGGTAGATCATGGAGTACTGACAATTCTTGGAAGTGCTATGAAGACTGCTGACTGCATAAATCCATGTCAGGCGTGTATATGCTCAGCAACTGCAAATTCCAACCAGGTTAGGCACATATAGTTTGCCTCCAGACTAGGCATTAGAAATTGGGTCTTTCCTGGAAAATCTGTAGGTGTGGTCAACCTAATTATAGGATGCATGCATTATCAACACAGCTAATCCATGTGTGTTTTTAGGCTTATTTACCCTGACCGTAGAGCTCCTGAAAAGTCCAGAGTATTTATTTGCAAGGCGTTCCATTCAGTTGCCATGCCTAGGTAAAATAACAACCTGATTTTTTTTTCTCCTTCAAAAAGAAAATATTTCAATGTTTAAAGGAATTGGCCAAGCAGCTTTTGAATACTTTGAACAGTAGATACTTGATGATCATGTTGGTTTCATTAATAGTAAGTGAGGCTAAGACCTTTATTCTATATTCTCCATGTTTTCCTTCCTGTTTCCCCAGGCACTGCTCAAAACAGCACTTAGCCCATCTGGACAGATCATTTAGAGACTTAAAACTCTACATTCTAGAAAGACATTGGAACTATCATATTAGAGTCAGAAGAAGAAAAGCAACACAAAATAAAGTACTTGTAAAAATGTGAAGGGCTCTCCTTCGCAAGTGTTTGTTATTATTAGCAAAGTGTGTGGAGCTGTTTTGGTCAAGCTTCCACCTCTTGATATTTTCTTGTGCCGAACATCTGTTTCTTGATGAGGCACTTGTCTATGGGATTCAGGAAGTTTAGAAAGAATCAAGATGTTCCATTAAAAAATAGCTTCCTGTATTTTGGCAAGTTATTTTAAGTGATAGTTTATGAGAGATATCCAGTGAATGGGAGTGTGAGACCACATAACCTGTGTACTTGGGACAAGGTCAACAATGCAGGTCACACTGAAGACTTTCCCAGAGGATCTGGTGGTCTGATGCTTTCTGGATGACAAGCTTCCAGAGTCTTAAATCTTGCTTCTGAATCACCAAAGTGCAAAACAAGATGTCATTTGAACACACACATGCATGTGCATGCACACACACTTACACACATGTACCCTCAATATTGTTTATGACTTGGATAAGAGATGCGTTGTTTGTTGAAATCAGAGATTTGTGCACACAAACTGAAAGTGTAGCTGGGCCTGGTAGGAAGAAACATTTTTTCTTTCACAAAGATGAATGTAGATTTTTGGGAAGTTTTTCCACCTTAGGCAAATAGGTATTTTCTATCTTCATAGTTTGGATTTTACAGTAAGTGGGAAAAACAAACTTTTTTTCTCTCCTCACACAACACTTCACTTCTGACACCCAATGTGTGGATTTTCCCCACCAAGAAATTCTCCAACTTTTTGTAGGCACCAACTGTGTGTTCTACAATTCAACTCAACTCTGACACTATCTACTTGGAGTTAACGTCATATCCCACAGGTTAAGGGCTCAGCCCCACAAGACTGCCCCCTACTTCAGATGCCAGTTACAAGTTCAGCTATAAATTGGGGTTTCCTGTAATCCCTTCTTTAGCTTCAATAATTTATGTAATGTCTCATAAGACACAGGAAAACATTTTTACTTTTACTGATTTATCGTAAGGGCTATTGCAAAAGATACAATTGCAAAGGATACAGTTGAACAACCAGATGAGGAGGTATGTAGAACAAGGCATATGGGAAGGGGCACAGAGCCTCTGTGACTTCTTCGGGTACAGCACCCTCCCAGCCCCTTGATGCATTCTTGTTCACCAACCCAGAAGCTCTCTGAGCCCTGCATTTTAGAGATTTTTATGGGGGCTTCATTACTTAGTATAATTGATTATTAACTCAATCTCCAGCCCCTCTTTTCTCCCCAGAGGAAGCTTTGTTGAAAGCTCCAAGCTTCTAATCATGGTTTGTTTTTTCTAGTGACCAACCCTTATCCACCAAGAGTTGCCTCATTAGAGCAAAACACAGTCCTCTTACCCAGGAATTTCCAAGGGATTTACAAGCTCTGTGTAAAGAACCAAGGTCAAAAACCAAATATTAGAACAAAAGATGCTCCTAGCACCCTTATCAGTCAGGAAATTAGAAGAGTTTTAGCAACTTTGTGCCAGGAGTTTATGGCCAGAGATCAGGGGCTAGACTATGGCATAATAAAAAACGCACTCATGAAGGTAGTAAGCCAGCCCTTCACACCTTCACTGCTCCCATTTTAGATAACCAATGTTTCAGTTACTTGTTTCCCTTCTCCATTAAACTGTTACTCTGAGGAGGATATCTGTCTGCTCATTGTTGGACATTACAGACTATACAGTGTGTTCCTTGGTCTGAATAGATGATGGCTGGCTACCCAAATTGCTGCACTATCTTCTTTTATTTTTTTATAGCATTTTGAGCATTTGCATCTGACACTTCATAAGCAAAACGCTCTCTAGGGTCAGTGGCTCTTCCTGTCAAGACCCATTTGTAGCCCTCCAAGGCTACTGGCATCAGTCTCACTTGCCAGCTATGTCCATGCCCTTACCACCAGGGAATCTGCCACAGCCATCGGCAGTCTCTGTCTCTTTTGCTGACAAACTGGACAGTTCTTACTGGCATTTTGTTTTTTAGAGTGTGCAAGAAGAGTATGTCCAGATTTAGTCCATCTCTGCCTTGCTGTAGTACTCCCATATCCACTCATTTCATGGACCCAGGTGGCCACCACAGGAGAGCACACAGGGATATATATATGTATTGATCCAATCACCTTTCAAACCTGAAAGGGACTTCTGATGGCCATCAGCATGTCCTACTTTAATGAACCCCTTGAATTCCCATAGTAGTTTCCATAGAGCTGTGCCCCATGTGGGCATCCCTTTAATAGGCTAGGCTTCCACTGACCATATGGCCAGGCAATTGGCCACTGCCCATGAGTCAGTAAAAACTGAAACACAGAGGCTTTAATCATTGTTAAATTATTCCATCATTGCTAGGAAAACAACATGCAATTCAGCCCACTGGGCTCACCTGTTTTTATCTTCTTTGATAGGAGTGACAGTCTTCCAACAGGATGCTGTCCATACACCTTGGAACTACTGTCCACAAACCAAATAACTCTGTTAGTCAGTCGAGCACTGTTTGTAGGGCATTGTCTAAATGACGATAGAGTTTGGCAGCTCCTCACACAGTTCCACAGTCAGTCCTAGGGTAAAAGGGGCTCCCTGCTGGTATCTTCTCCTTGCATTCTCCAGGTAGTATAATCCTGTGTAAGATCCTGTTCATTTTACTATGGAACTTTTCCAGGCATTGCCATCCCCATTAGAGTGTTTCTCTGATATCACCAAGACACCATGGGTATTTCAGGTTTCAAGATTATTTTACGTCCTTCAGTTATAGAGGCAATTTCAATTAATGTCCAATAGCAAGCTAATAATTGACCCTCAAATGGAAGTTCTGTAGTCCAAAGTCCTCGTTGTCATGGGGAGGCACTCACAGGCTTTTTCTATAAGCCTCAGTCCATGCTCTGTATAGGGCTTTCAAACAAAGTCTCTGTGCATTCAGCCTCTACTCTATATTGCTTGGGCTTGAGCAATCTTATTGGTTCTAATTTAGCATGTTCAATTAGCATTGTTTGGAGAGCAGATTTACATGTCTTCTGTGTTACAATACTAGGTAGGGGAAATACTCCCCAGTCAGATACAATGTTGATCCCCATAATATAACCACTTCACACAGAGCCTGCTTAAACATTCCAACTTTCATAATTCTATCACATTCAAATATTCTCATAATTCTATCAAATTTCAAATTCTATCAAATCTCAAATTTTTCTGTTCTCTCAATTTCATTGTA
Organism: Chlorocebus sabaeus; assembly: GCF_047675955.1. Classification (NCBI taxonomy): domain Eukaryota; kingdom Metazoa; phylum Chordata; class Mammalia; order Primates; family Cercopithecidae; genus Chlorocebus; species Chlorocebus sabaeus. The sequence continues at coordinate 66,266,935 of NC_132928.1, forward strand.
GCCTAAGTGAGGACGTTACCAGTGGGTTTTGGTACCACGGTGCATGAGACTCCTGTTTCTAGGAGCTCTGGAAACTTTTCTTCTCCACTCTCTGACCATTTACCCACTCATAGCAAAAGGCTTTGGGTTCCCACAAGGGGGTCGAGCCTGGAGACCCTGATCCCTTTGTCAATCTTTATCTCAATTGAGTGGTCTAACTTTTGCTCCAAGCAATTGGAGGTCATATTTCTCCTTGTAATCTAGTCTTCTGGCTTTTTAAACTTCTCCTAACTGGGCTCTTTAATCACCAGAGATCACTTTGACTCCCACAAACTTTGACAGTGTTGTATTAAGACCCCTGTTTTAACCCCATCACAATGTTTGTTGTATTCACTGCACTTCTTAATAACCATCTAAAGATTTTATCATGCTTGCATGAGTCCCATTTTACATCTCTTTATTTTTCTGTTTGTTTTGCTCCATTTAATCACCTAATGTCTTAATATTTTAAACATTTTTACCTTGTTGAGAAGAGTTGGGATGAGTTCCTTGACTCTTCCTTCTGCCCTTTGCCATCCTCTTGTTAACTACTTATATCGTTTTTATTAGTATATGTACAACCCATGAGGGGAAGCCAAGATAGCAAATTCAATAAATCTTCCTAGATTGTCGTTTACTTTTGCCACAGTAAGATTATATGGAGTGCCCATGCAAATGGTACTTTCTTACCCACGGCATTTACCATGTCCTGGGAACACAGGCATATTCAGTGAGTGAATAATCTGATTATCACCAGACAGTCCCACATGGCTCGCACTCTAAGCAGAACAGCTGCTTCATCTGGGCTGTTCTAGATGTCATTTATGTGGGGAAAGGAACAGTTCATTTTCTTGGGACAGACAGACCTTACAACCTTACAGTAGCTTTTTTCTTTTTTTTTTTTTGAAACGGAGTCTTGCTCTGTTGCCAGGCTGGTATGCAGTTGTGTGATCTCGGCTCACTGCAACCTCTGCCTCCCGGGTTTAAGCGATTCTCCTGCCTCAGCCTCCCAACTAACTGAGACTACGGGCGCATGTCACCATGCCCAGCTAATTTTTGAATTTTTAATAGAGAGGGTTTCACCTCATTGGCCAGGATGGTCTTGATCTCTTGACCTCATGATCTGCCCAGCTCGGCCTCCCAAAGTGCTGGGATTACAGGTGTGAGCCACCATGCCCGGCCACAGTAGCTTTTCTCTAGTTCGCCAGGTTGCCTCTTCCCTCAGGAATAACCTCGTATGTCTCTGGATCCTGTTTTACCTTTTGTGATTATCTCATCATGAGCTGTGGGTCCAGAATCCACCCCAAATCCATTTTAGTAAAGGTTCTTCAGGAAGCTGATGATACCAATCTACAAAATGAAGGAACTCCTTCACACTATATGCCCTGGTTTCAGTAGTTCCTGGGTTGTGCCCTCTCCCTGTTGACTATCTTTTGGGTTACCAGAGGGCTCACAGGTAGTTCTGTTGTTCTGCATAATTTTTCCTTTTGTGGGTGCCTTTCAAGATAGTGGCTAAAGCACAGACAAACTCATACCTAAACTTGGTCCAACACTGAGATCTAACCCAGCACTTTGAATTTAGTTATTAAAGATAACAATGACCAGGGGATTGTATGCTTAGCATACCTCTTCTTAGTTTGTATTTCCTTACATATCCAATGAACCAGCTCCTCAGGAGTCAGATCTACCACCATTTCTAAACTCCATTGATAACTCTGGCTTTTAGCAACTGAGTGCAGTGCAGCTGCAGTTTCATACTATGTCAGAAAAACTCTCCTCAAGCTATGTTTTCCCTCTGCTCTCACACCACCACAACAATCATCAAGACGACTTCTGTGACTTCTGGAAAAACTCCCACACATCAAGCACTGGACACCAGCTGAGTGTCCTCCAGTTCAATTCCAGCACTATCTACGCAGAGATAGTGTCAAATCCCAGGTTGAGGGCTCAGTCCCACAAGACCGCTCCCCCTACCAGTGGTAAGTTCACACCTCTGGAACTTCTGACAAACTGACTTCAAGTTAAGGTTCTCAGGACCCCTCTTTGGGTTCGACTCATTTGCTGGAGTGGCTCACAGAACTCAGGGAAACACGTAACGTTTACTGGCTTATTATAAAGGATGTTGGAAAGGATACAGAGGAAGAGACACTAGGGTGAGGCATGGGGGAGGGGGCGCGGAGTTCCCATGCCCTCCCTGGTGCGCCACCCTCTGGGAACCTCCAGGTGTCCAGCTATCCGGAAGCTCCCTGAACCCACTTCTCTTGAGCTTTTATAAGAAGTGTTTCTTATGCCAGGGTATGAGGCGGGACCTCTCAGGGGAGTGTCTTAAGACCCACAGTCACAAAGGTGGGAGAAGACTAGAGTCCTGCCTGTGGTAGGTGAAAGGAAGGCTGGAAAGAGATTCTGTTTCCTAAGGCCTAACACACCCATTATCACAAAAGACTGTAACAAGGGCTATGGGAATTATGAACCAGGAACCTTGGACAAAAAACCAATATAGGTGACTAGGGGGCCATAGCCATTCCCATTTAGCTGGCAAGATCGAGAAAAATGCAAATAAGGTTTTCTCAAATGCTAATCTAAGAGTTAAAATAACTTTTATTTTATTTTTAAAAATTTCCCTCTAATCTGTTATCTTCTGGATCCACTAAGTATAGCTCAGTTTTTATCTCCCTTCCTGGTCCAGATGGGGCCCTGATGTTTGTAATTATGCTGAAATGTGAGTGCAGATGGCTGGAGTGCAGCTGAGGGAAAGGGATACGTAAATGCCATTAGCTACTTATGGAAAAGATTTTATTAAATGGATTCTGGCTCAAGAGCATGAGAAAGAAAAGAATACCAAAGACAGTTGACAATTATGACAGACTAGGAATGAGTGCCTAGCACAATTTTAATCACACAGAGGCATGTAATACAAGTCTATTGAATGGAATTGATAGATTCTGCTCCTGATATGGGATGTGAATTTTTTCCCCTTTCTCTAATATGACCAGTTTAGAATCACAGACTGAGAATTGATTCAGGGTAACAGATCAATTCCTTTTTTTTTTTTTTTTTTTTTTTTTTTTTTTTTCTGAGACGGCGTCTTCCTCTGTCGCCCAGGCGGTGCAATCTCATCTCACTACAAGCTCCACCTCCAGGGTTCATGCCATTCTCCTGCCTCAACCTCCTGAGTAGCTGGGACTACAGGTGCCCGCCTCTACGCCCGCCTAATTTTTTTTTTTTGCATTTTTAGCAGAAACGGGGTTTTACCCTGTTAGCCAGGATGGTCTTGATCTCCTGACCTCGTGATGCGCCCACCTCGGCCTCCCAAAGTGCTGGGATTACAAGCGGGAGCCACCACGCCCGGCCCAATTTCTTGTTGTCTAGATGAGAAAACAAGTCCAAACTGTTTTGGGGGTTTGTCCAAGGTCACATAGTTGTGAGTTTGAGCTTATGCAAGGCCTCTAGATTTACGTTTAATCTTCATTTTATTTTATCAGATAAACTTTTATTTAGGAATTTTGGTCATATATTCATAATTTTGTCTGTCTTTGCTTTTAAGATATTTATTCTTCCATTAGCACATCTTTTACAAAGTTTTGGTTACTACACTGCAATCTTTAAAAAGAAATGGGGCTGGGCACGGTGGCTCATGCCTGTAATCCCAGCACTTTAGGAGGCCGAGGTGGGCAGATCACGAGGCAAGGAGTCCGAGACCAGCCTGACCAACGTGGTAAAACCCTGCCTCTACTGAAAATACAAAAATCAGCCAGGCGTGGTGGTAGGCACCTGTAATCCCAGCTACTCAGGAGGCTGAGGCAGGGGAATTGCTTGAACCTGGAGGTAGAGGTTGTACGCCACTGCACTCCAGCCTGGGTGAGAGAGTGAGACTCTATATCAGAAGAAAAAAAAAAAAAAAAGACTTTTTTTTCTCTATTTCTATTTGCCAGATGCATATAACTGCCAGTTAGAATACCTGAGCAACACAAGAGAGGTGATATTGCATGATAATAATTAAAAACCCATATGCTGACATGAGACCAGTTTGAATTATACCTCTATCATTTACTTGGTGAATTTGAGCAAATCATCTAAGTTCTCTATGAGGTCACAGTAATACCTCCCTCACAGGATTATTGTGAGCACTAAATAAGTTTATGCATTGAATGTGTTGAGTGAACCATGCAGTTAACTGAGAAATGTGTGGTTTCTCTTAATGTGTGCTTTTTCTTAGTTATCTTCAGGTTGCGACAGCCTTGCAGCCCAACCTCAGAATGGATCTAGAACAGGGGACTGGAAAGCATCAGGAGTTATCTTCAGTTCCCTACAGAGGTGTAAGAATGGGACTCCCATGAAAGGGCCCCTTGCAAGGAACATAAGAAAGTAAATGAGACAACTGGATGGCAGGAGGAAGGAGAGAAGGGAGGATCACAGATAACCAAGTTGAGGCTGGGGGGTTCAGAGGATAACCGGACGCTTGATGGAATATGATTATGTGAAAGGGAAGCTATTTGTAGCAGGTGATGGGTTCATTCTTCTGAACCCTCACCTTGTCTTGTAGGAATTTTTAGATGATTTCAAGTCAAAAGCCCTGATCTTCCGGGACAATTTTATAGTTGTTAGTTATTAATTTGATTTCAAAAACAGCTATGACTCCAATATGCAAGACCCCAGGGAATAATTCATAGGTAACATGGCCATAAAAATGAAGCCTACCCACACCCCTCTGCGTGTGTGTGTGTGTGTGTGTGTGTGTATGTGTGTGTAAAGACTATAGGACACTGTCTTTTCTGGTTTGAGCTTTTGGGTTTAGTAGAGAAGGAGCAATATCGGAACAAATAGCTGGTTCAGGAGAGGAAGGTTAGATAAGGCTGAGAAACAGATAATTCAAAAGAGGTTAAAAGAATTAGGATTATCTATTAACTGAAAATAGAATGGTAGAATGAGGATCAGAGAACAGTCTGACTGGTTTTAAGTCTATTTTCTATAGTTAACTAAGTTTAAAAAACAAAAGCTAAGTGAGGTGTAGTAGTTTCATATTTGCTGCTATAACAGTTGTCACAAGCTTAGTCACTTAAAGCAACATGAATTCATTCTCATACAGTTCTGAAAGCCAGAAATCGAAAATGGATCCCTAGGGCTGCATTCTTCCTGGAGGTTCTGGGGAAAATTGATTTATTTGCCTTTTCTAACATCTAGAAGCCACTTGCATTCCCTGACTCATGTTACAGCCAGCAGAATAGCATTTTTTAATCTTTCTTTCTGCTTTCATTGTCACATTGCCTTCAGACTTGACCCTGCTGCCTTCTTCTTACAAGGATTCTTGTAATTACATTGGGACAACTTAGATAATCCAGGATAAATTCCCACTTCAAGATCCTTAACTTTATCACTTCTGAGAAGTCCCTTCTGCCACCACGGAGGGCGATGTGGGGATGTAACTTTGACCATCTGACTTGTTCCCCTTTCTCCTTTTATTTCTGTTTCTATGCCTTGCTAACCCTTCTTCTGTGACCTAGATACTTTTTCATTTAACACACATTGTTCTTCCCCTATTTTTTTGGAGGGATGGGGTGGTCGGTAAAAGTTCCTAGCACTCTCTGTGGCTTCTCCAAGTTCTCAGGGCTCTTTTTTTTCCCCTTGGTGGTATGTTTTATAACTGATGATCTCCTGTCACCTGTGACTTGCATTTGAAGTACATAAAATTACATTTCTATCTGTTTAAAATGGTTCTTGTCTACAGTCTAGAAAAGTGTACTCAGCCCAAAGACACCCTGTTGTCTTGTGGCAACAGGGTGACCTTTTGCTTGGTTCCTAGACTTTGTTGCTCCATTAAGCCCAGATCTCTAACTTGGTGACTCCTGTTCCAGTAACTACACAATTTAGGGGAGTTTCTATTCTTTAGTCCTCAATGTGCAAGAACAATGGGGCAGACTGCATGGCTCACCGGGTGAAAAGGAAGGAATATTCTAAGAATGCTGAGGAGAAGTTTCCGGGAATGTGATTTGCATGGACCCCGAAAACTTATTTGAAAGTTTTAGAAAACTTATTAGGGAAATGTGAACTTCCATATTAAACATTGGAAGGAATCACTGGAGAGATGGGAGAAAGACAGGAAGAGGGTGCCTGCTTTGGGATGCAAACCAATACCATTTCCTTCTCTGACATGCAAGGTCCCAGCAAGATCTCCCTCAGAGAGAAACTATCCCTTCATTCTATAAACTCTTAAAGAACTTTTCAATTATTCTTATATTTTATATCACTTTTACTCAATTTTCCTCAGAGTCAACTTGTCTGTGTATTTGATATTATCTAATTTAATTCTTAGCATAGTCTTCCAAGGTAGGTATTATCAACATTATTATTTTACCAGCAAATAAGTTAAATGTCTGGCCCAAGGACAGAAAATATACTCCATAACCCTGAGCTTAACTTCAGGTGTGTTAATTCAAAAACCAAGGGCTCTACCATATCACAGCTGCATCTCAATAAAAGCATCTATACATGTCTCCTTTGTAAAATGAAAGCAATTTGAGGTCAGGAATAATTGCTTATTAATTTTGTAAAACAACCCCATAGCATCTAGTACAGTGCCTGACAAATTTGGTGGTTGCTTTGTTAAAATCTGACAAGTAAATGAATACAGAAATGAATTGAATGCATGAATCAGTAAACATATTGTTCCTGAAAATAGAAATCTTGGGAATAATAAGTGGCTGTTAAAGTTTGGGGGGAGAAAGAAGAAATGGTTTGAGATCTAATTCTATGTTTCAGAAACAATCCTCTTATTCCTCATTGTTATGTTATTATTTTCCTCAGCAAACTCTTTTAAAAAGCTGGCAAAGATAAATGTTGACTAAGTATTGTTGTTTGCATTCATGAATTTGTATCTTTTATGTAAATGTATTGTGAGAGGACACATTAAAGTTCTGGGAACTGTAGTTTTATTAAGTGATGTAATACATGTTAATGTTTATTAAGATCTCAATTAACTTTACCTTTCTCTTCTTTCCCTCCCTCCTTCTCCAATACCTTTTACTACCACTTTCATTTACATTTTCATGATATATAAAATGAGTTTAAAATAGAGCCATGTACAATAAGAAACTTTCAGTCTATAAAGCCCCTCTGTATAATTCAAAGCAGAAGGACATGGAGACACTCCAAGGCTTTGGATGACTGCAGTGTTCAGAGGAGCTCTCGTGGGAATCCCTTCTGACCCCTCCACCTTTGGAAACCAAAATAAACCATAAATGCCTGTCTTCCTTGACTTGAGGACAATTTTCCCACTATTCATTATCTGGCTTCCAAAATGAATTGCCAGAAGTCCGGCCATCCTGCCAACAACATTTGGAATAAGATGGGAGAATTTAAGGTCAAAGGGAAATAAACTGTTTCTGTCCTATTGGTCTTGTCCCTCCACTGTCTCCTTCCTTACCCCCAGTAGCCTACTCTGAGGGATGAGCATGTCAGAGACAGCCCAGAAAAGCATGGGAAATATCTCAATTTCCACGGGAATCCTTGAGTAGGGAATGGCCAGTGCTTGGGAAAAACAATACTCTTTTTAAAACTAAAGTAAAATTACAGCACCAGGGGGGTGATGTTACAATGTAATTGAGCTGAACTAGGCAACAGTGGAGGTCTCCACACTGGCTTTCTTTGTTGCTCCACAAGAGTTCCCAATGAAGAGGCCAGCAGTGTATCTTCTCTTTGCTATCAGAATTGGTTGCATTATGAGGTGGAGATCTTCTGAAAGGAGTTTACCTTGAATATTAGTCAAATAGATCTTTGTTGAGCCTATCCTATCCCATCCTGTCCTAGGCTAGCCTATCCATTCATCCATTCAATTAACATATATTAATCAACACATATATGCGAGATACGCTGATAGGGATAGGAGAAATGTGATAGTGACAATAATAAAAATAGGTAACATTTATTGAGTATTTATAATACTATACACCAAGTTCCATGTTAAACCTCTTAATGCATACTTTAACATCACAACATATCTATGAGTTAGAAATTCTATTATCACCATTTTTACATAGAAAAATGAAGGGTTGGAATTTAAGTAATTTGCCCAGTGTCACTCTGTTGGTAAGTAAGAGCTGGAATATAAACCCAAGCAGTGTGGACCTGTGGTCTTATCATCTATGTCATCCTGAGAATTAAAGCAACTTTACGATACTTAGTTATTTTTAAGATGCTTTGGGGAGACCAAGGAAGTAAGACATGGCGCCCATCCTCATGGAGCTTGCTATCTCACTGGAAGTACATACATGTGGGACTCTTAAGTATACATTACAAAAAGCTAGAGTCATTGCTTGAAAACGTGCTATCCCTAACTTTAGAAGAAGAAATGCGTTCTGTTCTTTGCTCTGTAACTTATTGGCCATGAGAACTTGGAAACGTCTTTTAATTTCTGTAAATCTCAGTTTTTCCACTTTTAAAATGGGGAGGTGCAAATTAAAAGCTCTCTGAGGTCCCTTAAATTTGCCTCTGTTTTGTGATTTTATAGTAGAAAAGTGATAAAGCAGTCTGGGATGGAGTAGTTACAGAGGTTTTAGAAAAGAGTGAGACTTATTCTGGTCCTGGAGTATTAAACTGGCATAGAGGTGGAGGGAGAAAAAGATGGTGTGCTTGGGAGTTACTGAGGAGGCCAACAGGAGTAGGTGTACACGTGGTTGTGGAGAATAATGGGAAATAAGGTTAGCAATGGAGGATGTTAGAAGGAAGAAAGTGATGTTTGAAGTAGATATGGTAGATCAGCGGTTCTCAAAGTGTGGTCCTGAACCAGAGATGTGAATCCTCCAGCCCCACCTCAGACCTCCTGAATGAAGAAAAGCCAGAGGCAAAGGTTGCATACCATAAGGTCTTATGTATATGAGAAAAAACAAAACTGTAAGGACGGAGGACGGATCAGTGGTTGCTAGGGATAAGGATAGGGTAAGGGCTTTGTTATAAAGGGACAGCATGAGGGAATTTCTGGGGGTAACAGAACTGTTCGGTATCCTAACTGTAGCAATAATCCATGTGTTAAAACTCATACATTTGTACACCCAAAAAAGATGGGAAAAAAGAAACTTTGGGGTGAAGCCCAGTGTCTGTGTTTTAACCAGACCTCCAAGTGATTTGGGTGCACTGAAGTTTGAGAACTACTGTGGTTAATACAGAGAACCATTAGAGGTGAGGAGGAAATTGTCTCTGCAAGGCTGGTCTGATAGGGAGTGCTGAAGGCACTGCAGTAGGAAAAGGGAAATGTGCAGGTGGGATGTTACAGTAATTCAGACCTAGAGAAAGGTGGTAAATGTAGGTTTGAAGAAGCAAGGACACATTTAACAGGATTTCCTTGGCTGGGTGCAGTGGTTCACGCCTGTAATCCCAGCACTTTAGGAGGTGGAGGTGGGTGGATCGTCTGAGCTCAGGCATTTGAGACCAGACTGGGAAACATGGCGAAATGCCATCTCTACAAAAAATATTCATACAAAAGTTGGAAGAATTGGTTGAGCCCAGGAGGTGGAGGCTGCAGTGAGCCAAGATCATGCCACTACACTCCAGCCTGGGCAACAGAATGAGACCGTCTCAAATAATAAAAATAAAAGGATTTTCTAGGAAGACAGAAAAACACTTGTGAGAAATTAGCTATTGACAATAAAGGAAATAGTCTAAATAATGTAGATTGGAGAGTTTATAAATTGTGAGAGTAAGGAGAATATTATAGTTACATAAAATGGAATATTGGGAAGAAGGGTTGAGTAAAAAGGAATACATGGTGCCATTCACAAGGCATTGAACACCTCAGGTCCTTGATTGTTCTCATTTATATAGTAAATATATTAAATGTGATACTCTTGAAATCTTAATTTTTTATAGCTGGAGGAGCTATTAGAGGTTTTCTCACTAAACTGATTTCCTTCCTCCCTTTCTCTTTCTGTTCCTTTTCTTTTTTGACAGAAAACAAGAGAGCTCAAATAACATATTCAAGATCACCCAGAAAAGTACTGACTGAGTTGATAATAGGATTTAGTCAAGGGCAAATCTTTTGCTGTTGTACTGTTGTGGTTTTTTTCTCTATTTCCAATTGTTATGCTCTATGTTACGTTCTATGTTGACAGCTCTCATTTTTTTTTTTTTCTGTTAATAAGCTGGATATTTTCCTTTGTTGGCACAGGACTTTCTGTAAGTAATAATAATAATAAACCTTGCCCCTTATGGAGTACCGTAGTACATGTGCTAGGCACTAACATTAGTGTTTCACATATAGTAACTCACTTAATCACAAGAGGCTTATGAAATAGATACCATTATTATCTTCATTTTACAGATGAGAAAACTAAGGCAAGGTAAGGTTTTAAAACTTGCCAAAAGTCACACATGTAGTAAGATGAATCTGGGCAGTTTGGCTCCAATATCCATGCTCTTTACCACTATGTTATTCTGTCTCTTGCTTTAAGAAACAGAGTTTAGTTTTGGTATTAAATGGATTTTCTAAGAGTTCAATATTTCACTTGACTTTCTCTCTAGGAACAGTCTTTTTAACATGTATAGTATTTGCTTTACAAACTTCCAGTTATATAATCTGAGGCAGGATTTTTGCCATGGTTGGGAGTTGGACACTTTCTCTGCCAAGTGTGGGAAAGATTTAACACAATTCAACATGTCACTTGTGACTGTAGTAATGGAATGGGGATCTGGAAAGTATCTTATGATATTGCTTGGACAGATCCAGGTGGTCATATGACTTAGTTATCCAAAACAACTGGTTGCTAGTCTTTTCTTGATGACTTTTCTTCTGTAATGGAAACTTCACCACATTTATTGTTCACAATTTCCATGGTTTAATCATCACTTTATGGTAAATTCTCCTGAACACTTACTGTTTAAGTTTAAGCATTCTTCGTGTATGTGTATGTACGTGTGTTGGGGTAGGGTCCTTTCACACTTATAGGTGGCTGGGTTTTGAAAATTTATAAGTGCATCATTATTCATCAGTTTCTTGTTCGAAGCTTCATAATCTCTTGAAGCTAGAGCTCCTGGTGTGGGTTTAGGTATCATCTCGGCTAAGGGTAGGAATCCTGGTGCTTAGGATCAAGTCTCATTAGGGGTACCATATAGTTGTCCCCTTCTGTGTTCCTACCACCTCCCTGGACTCCTGAAAAGGTGTATGTGGCTAGAGAAGATGAGGATTTGATTAGTTACTGAACCCTAAATCCCTGTCCTCTGACATTTTCTCAGGGATTCTCTCTCTTTTCCCTATTTTTCTACTTCTTTTACTTATTTATTTACTTATTTTTAAATTTTTAGGTTTTTAAAAATTTTTTTGAGACGAGAGTCTCCCTTTTGTTTTCTAGGCCCAAGTGCAGTGGCACCATCTCAGTTCACTGCGACCTCCGCCGCCTGAGTTCAAGCTATTCCTGTGCCTCAGCTTTCCCAGTAGCTGGGACTACAGGCATGTACCATCACACCAGGCTTTTTTTTTTTTTTTTTTTTTTTTTTGTATTTTGTATTTTTTAAAGAGACATGGGGTTTCACCATGTTGTCCAGGCTGGTCTTGAATTCCTGACCTCAGGTGATTCACCTGCCTCGGCCTCCTAAAGTGCTGGGATTACAGGCATGAGCCACCACGCTCAGGCTTTCTGTTTCTTTCTTTACCACTCATCAAATACAGTAGTCTTTCAGTCTTTCTCTCTGGAAACAAGCTGGCGTATCTCAGTGATTTGGGGGTTCTGGAAAACAAATACCAAAATGGGATACTCTTGTCAATTATCATTTGCCTTTGACGTCGCAACACAACTCCCTCAGAGGCAAGAAAGCATGAAATGCCTGGCTACAGTCTTTAAAGAGGAAAAATTACATGTGGAGAAACACATGAATTAACACCTGATACATTAATATGTATTTAAGCTATTATTATTATCTTTAAGAGTTGCTACAGATCGCTTGTTTTCTGCCTGTTTGCCATTGAGAGGGGTGACTGCGTCATCATGGGTGGAGTCCTTGCACCTAGATTCAGGAATTGTATGATTAAATGAAAGTCTGGTGACCTCATGTGGTCCTCCACACTTGGATATATCAGGGATCTGGGGAGATAAAGTCTGTTTCTCCCCTAGGTGACTGAGCAAGAGGATGCCCAACGAGTAGGGCCAGGTTTATGAAAGCAAGACCACCCTATGTATAACGAAATCCAACTGTGCCATACTTTTTGGACAAATACTTATTAATAAGCTCGTGTAAAATGTTTGTATGACTTATTCTATAATCTCAATAAAGTCCTAGTTCTTTCTGCCCTGACTACACCTTGTATGAAAGGTTTGCTCAGATACAATAATATTCTAAGTTGGGATTCTTTAGTTGGTATCAGGCAACAAGAAATCTTAGCATCAATGTCTCGATAGAGGACTATGTGGGAATCAAGCCACAGGTGCCATCTCTAAGGGTTAAGAGCAAATTACATTTTTAAAAACTTTCTGTGGAATAGGTGGTGGTTTCCACAATAGTGTCACCAGTCCAAATGACTTGAATATTATTATTGTGACTGGAGAGAGCCCATTATCTAATGAAGAAGCCTACCTATAAACACTCACTTCTAGCACGCGTTCTGCTAGTTGGCAAAGCATCTGACGTCGATCTCGATAGGGATAGCTGAGGCAGCTACAGCAGCCACCTTTGGAGCATGGTCTTTCTAAAGAGCTTGCAGACCACCATTGAGATGTGAATGCTTGATTAGGGCAAGTAGCTGAATTAACTATGACGTACATAATGTCATACTGTAGTGATTACAACCAGCTAAAATGTCTTATTTCATTGTTTTTCATTTCTTGTTTTGTATCTGTCTTGCCCAATTTAAACATAAACTCAATGAGAGGACCTTATCTTTTTTTATTTCATTGAAAATATCAAAACATATTATAGTGTACAGCATGTGGTAGGCGTTCAGTAAACATACTTTAAATTTGTTGAATAAATAAATGAACAAAAGGAGAGGCTGCGCAGGGTTTTCTTTTTCTTTTCTTTTCTTTTTTTCTTTTTTTTTTTTTTTTTTGAGATGGAGTTTCGCTCTTCTTGCCTAGACTGGGGTGCAATGGCATGATCTTGGCTCACTGCAACCTCCGCCTCCTGGGTTCAAGGGATTCTCTTGCCTCAGACTCCTGAGTAGCTGGGATTGCAGGCATGCACCACCACGCATGGCTAATTTTGTATTTTTAGTAGAGACAGAGTTTCACCATATTGGTCAGGCTGGTCTCGAACTCCCGACCTCAGGTGATCCACCCGCCTTGCCCTCCCAAAGTGCTGGGATTACAGGCGTCAGCCACCGCACCTGGCTTGCACAGGCTTTTCTGTGTCCACCATGGTCCTAAGAAATTAAGTCAGCTTATTTAGACAAGAACCCTGGGAGACTTCCTAGTCTGTTACTGCAGATTACTTGTGATGGTCCCTTACTGACAATGAGTTAACCTGGGGCGTTTGAGGTAACAGCTTGAACACAAAAATGAAAAGAGTTGTTATTAAGACAATCTGCTGAAGGGAAACGTTCGAACATATCAAGAGTTGAAAGGGTATAATAGATAAACGTTTCTTCTGTGAACATATTTGACACAAATGACATTGTCAGTTTCATCTTTTCAGCCATCTTATAGTTTGAAGGGGCTTATTATATAATTACTAATATGAGCGAAAGCCTAAAACACTGCTAGGGAATGATTCACTTGTGTTTAGAAACAGAGCTGTCATTTCTGAAGTCTCATCATAACAAATTAATACTACTACTACTATATATTCGTTAGCATTTTCTTCACCTTTTTATCATTTGGAGCACCTGAGGAGTATTTCATATTAACTAACCATAGAGTCATTTTCCATCATGTATTATATATTAATTATATAAATCAAGTAAGAAAAAAAATATGTTTTAACATGATATCACACTGCATTACTAAACTTCTCTTTCATATACTGTTAAAGCACAAACAATGAATGAATTTTCTGTAGTTCAAATTGAAGTAGGTTAATTCAGAAAAAGGGTAGATGGTAGATGCCAGAACGATAGATTCTTTCCACCACAATCACCCGGCACTGCCTTTCTCTGCAGTTAAGAGTCCATCTTGATTTTAGGGGCCATGCTGAGGATCCTGGGAAATTGAGGATTTCAGTCCCAGAACTGAGCTGACTTTCCACTATCATATTCTTATACTTCCCCTAAGGGTTTTCAAGATCATCCATTACCCTGTCTCGGAGCCACCTACGAGGAGCAAACTCCACTGATCTAAAGTTTTAAATGAGCAGCCAGGGAGAAGGCTTTTCCAGCTTTCAACAAAATGTATCCCTCTTGACGGGCCCGCGCAGGGACCCTCTGGGCCCCTTTCCTTCTGTCAGTTTCTGCTGGGTTCTGCCTCTGAGATTAGTTCTCAGCTGCACGGAACTCAGAGGAGCTCCTCTCCTCTGGTCTCCAATCCGGCAAATGCCTTACTCTCGGCTGTAGACATTGACGACTAGTGAGTGTTTTAGAAGCTTGTGTTTATCTTTCCTGGGTATCTGTTCCAGACATGTTCTTTTTAGTCCGTGGAAAGAAGCTTCGTAGTGTTTCTTAAGAAGGAAGCAGCCCGGAACCGATCTGCTCTCTGTTTAGTTCTTTGCTAAAGCTCACGCCTTCCCACGGCCAGCAGGGGGCATCTGAGACACGGATTTAAATTGCACTGAATTTAAACGGGATTATCCCCTGTTAGGACACCTCTTTTGGAAATGTGTTGTAAAAATCTTGCCTTATGCTTCTCAACTTTCCTCCATTTCTTCTTCCTTCTCTTTCCGGACATATGTCTGGTGTCTACAGCGAAACCTGTGATTGCCAAAAGTCTTTCAACCACAGGAATAACCTATGCCCCAGGGCTACTTCTGTTTCTTTTATATACTGAAAAATTATGGTCTCATAATTGATTCTTTTCAGATTGCTAGTGATTGCAATTATCCTCCCTGCCTCTTCTCATCAGCATATGTCCTATATAATATGAGGAACTAAATGCCCCACTTGACCATTCTCAATCTCTTACAAGGACAGAAATTGAATTCACTTACTTTATAGTGCTTATAGTCACTTAATGGTGTTACCTCTGTCCAGTTAGCAAATTAGAGACATCTTAGTCCTCAGTGACTCATTCTAAGCTGCACTCCAATATTTCACCTACTCCACCCCAAAATGCAGCTTTACTATAACCTAGCAATTCAGTTCATTCATTCATTTGCTCAATCATCAATTTACATGGCAAATCTTTATTGAATGCCATTAAATGCCAGGCCCTGTGCTAAGTGCTAAAGCTGTAATTGTGAACTAAACAGATGTTCACTCTGCTCTTGGGGACCTGACACTTTAATGGGAACGATAGACAATATTCGCATATACATATACATATGGAGATATAAATGCAAATTGAAAAATGCCATGAATGAAAAATTCAGAGGGCTCTGAGAATATATTAGGAGCAGTTTTTAGGTATATAATGTCTCCCATTGCACATTAGGAAGTTAGGGCTCCTTGAGGTTAGAGTCTATGTTCTTTATTTATTCATTTAGAGATGGAGTCTCACTCTGTTGTCCAGGCTGGAGTGCAGCGGCATGATCTTGGCTTACTGCAACCTCTGCCTCCTGGGTTCAAGCAATTCTCTGCCTCAGCTTCCCGAGTAGCTGGGACTACAGGCACCTGCCACCACGCTTGGCTACTTTTTTTGTATTTTCAGTAGAGATGGGGTTTCACTGTCTTGGCCAGGCTGGTCTTGAATGCCTGACCTCATGATCCAACCTCCTCAGCCTCCCAAAGTGCTGGGATTACAGGCATGAGTGACTGTGCCCGGCCTGTGTTCTTTTGTTTTTATACTCCACCTACCTTCATCAATGATTGGAAAAATATCTGCTATACAGTTTACATGTATGTGTTTTATATTCAATTGTTCCAAGTGGCTCTGAAGTGAGAAACAACTCGGTAACCCTTGAAACACCTAGTATAAGACTTTACATATAATTGGTTCTTCACACATTCTGGTGGAATATATTTCTCAAAATTTAACTATGTTTCTGTTTTTAGTGATTGCTTGTACCAGTTTTCCACACTTATGCATCTTAAGGTGATAACCCACTAAATTCACGCACTAGCAGGAAGGACTGAGGTGGTCCGTGGCCTTTTGAATTTTGACTTCCCAGCCAGGCAGCATACCCACACAGGGAGCAGATTTAAAATTGCACAGCCCCAGAATTATTCAAATCATTTTCAGTTTGAAATCACTAGTGTGAGTCATCTAGACAAAGAATTATCTTCCTCTGAGCCTTTAATTAAACTTTTACTCAAGCATTTTCAATTGATTTTATTTCAAAACAAGTTTTTCTTTGTAAAACAAAAGAATAACAGGAGGAGGAGAGATGAGAGGAGATAAAAATAGCTTCTTGTTAACTAGCATTAACGTAATGTGGCCAGGAAAAAATGTCTAGGGTGCAGTCAAAGAGAGCCCGAGACCAAGCATGAAACTGTAAACAAGTTAGAAAATTATCTTCTCTGGATAGTGTTGTTTTTGATGTTAAGTTAATGTCAGATATATTCAAGTTTATCTATAAAGGGAAAATAGTTTGGTGGGCTGGCGCTATTGTTTTGTTTGAATTTTTCATTTGGTTTGTTTCATTTTCATATGTTTGTGAGGCTATGGTAGGGAGGAAAGGGAAAGGGGGAATGAAATAATATTCCAGGAATTCTTGAGGAGAGAAACAAATCTAACATTATTTAGTCTTGTGAAAAGAGTGCAGTGTTTAAAGTGGTTTGAACTTCAGCATTTGTCAACTCCTCGGCCTTTAAACTTTACTGTTGTATGAGCAGAAATGCAATACTACTATTCATTCCCTGAATAATGAACTCTTAGTTAAATTTAATGGACTTCACAACTTAAATACTCTTAACTTTGTAATGCTCTATACTTGAGCCTATACCAAGCCAGAAATTGAAGCCATAGAAAGAAGTATTTTCCAAAGCACTGAATATCTTTTCTCCCTTACATCTCCAGGGCAAATATGAGGAAAAGAGTAACCTGATGTTCTGGTATGTTGGTCTGCTCTGAGGAAATGAAATATGATTTTCTCTAGGCAATGTTGTAAATGATAGTTGATTTCTAGATCATTCCACAGAAATACTCTATTTAAGCAGTGATATAGATAAAATAGTAATAGGGCTCTGATTCATCCTGGTTTTAAAAGGATTTTGTGGCATGTCTTGAGCATGTAACTACCATTTATAAATGGTGTTTTCATAGAAGGTGCATCGTGAAATAGTAAAAGAAAATGTGAGATACATTGAGTTCATATGATAGGATGCCACTTCTTTACATACAGAGTCTTTGAAAGGCACCTTTCTATAGTTTTATCTCTTGTTTGTTTTCATACCAACTTTGCTGCAAGCTAGGTTCTGTATAGAGGTCCCTCCAACATCCATCCCTCTATCTAGAAGGGAGACAGAGTAAGTTCATTTAATTGGCTTTCTGCTCTCTCATGTTTCACCCTTTTGCAGTACAGACTACTTTTACATCCCTTCAAATAACACGCACCCACCCTTCTGTCTGGAAAGCTCATTCTTTTCTAGCCCAACTGACTGACTGCTACTCATTCTCTAGTTCCACCTTTGCCTCCTCTGAGAAGTTCCCCCTGATTTGCCCTTGTGGACACTGGTGCTCCTCCGCCAGAGCTCTGCTGCTTTCTGGACAGTCTGTCCTTAAGCACCTGTTTGTGATTGTTTACACATGTAAGACCTCTCCAGGTTAAAAGCACCTTGAAAGCAAGGAACAAACCTAATGGTGTTTGTATATTTACTGCATACTGCCCGACACAGTAAACATGACCAATGAGTAAATCAGTAAGGAATCAATGAATTAAGTAACTAATAATTCTTTTACATACATTCAATTTCTTTGTTCTAATTATCCCTTAATCTCCAAATCTCCAACTATTATTCTTGCATCAGGAAATCAAACACAAATATGTTTCTGCCTTTTACAAAAGCAAAAAGTTCAAATGGAGCAAGAGATAGGAAAAAAAAGGAACTAAAATTGAGAGGGGGGATAAAGTTAAAACCAAAAGGACCAACCGAACAGAAACCTAAACATGAGAGACTTTCATTACATCATTGTCATCTAAATATTGGTGAGTGGACCACTGGGTCAAGGCTGAAACTGCAAAGAGTTGCAGCATGCATTCCACAGATGTACAGGAAGGGAGGGACCTATGGAGCCAGGAGGACATGGATTATGGCTGAAGTTTTTCATGGACTGGGTGGGATACTGTGTCCTAGTTCACCTTGCATCTCTGACTGTAATACTGCATGTTAGCCAGCAGAGGGCAGCCAAAAATATTGCATGCATTTCTCCTCTCCACTTAATGTTTTCTTCATTTTTCAGATAAATATAAAATTGGCAATTCTTGTCCCCAGAGGTAGAATATAGAAGGTTGTGGGTGTAGTAACTCCTTAGTAACTTGCAGGGAATTTTTTGTATGTTTCAATGTAATGTTCGAAGCTAGGGAACATGGGTAGTGGGTTGGAAAAATGATTGTGTAGTTAGAACTAACTTTGAAAAGCCGTATTCTATGCCAAATGCTGTGCTAAGTGACTCATATGCATTCGCATATTTAATCATCTCAAAAAGCCTTAGGATATACTATTTTATCAGTCCCAATTTCTAGGCGAAAGAACTAAACATTAGATAATTTAAGTAATTTGCAACGCCTGGAATTAAAGCGACACTTAATCTAATTCACAGTGTTATATAAGCTCCCTCTGCAGAACAGTCCCAGTTTTTACCCTGATGTCATGCTGAGCTTGATCTGAGGTACTGTGGGACCTGAGTTGGCTTTAGTCAGTGAGAGGGTCTTAGGGAAAGAATGAAAGCAGAATGAAATGAAAAGGAAATGACGCTGTAGAGATGACTACTCCTAAAACATAGTTTTCAAAACCATATTTACTAGCCTAAAGGAAAATATGTTATGATAATTCGGTATTTGTGAGGTTTTTATAAGTTACCACAGTAGGTCTCCTTACATTTTTCTTCCTAATATCCATAACTGCGAATCTTAGGCATTTACTTAAATTGCCTCATCACTGCCTCCTCTTTTGCCTCCTTTGCCTCCTCTGAGAAGTTCCCCCTGATTTGCCCTTGTGGACACTGGTGCTCCTCCGCCAGAGCCCTGCTGCTTTCTGGACAGTCTGTCTTTAAGCACCTGTTTGTGACTGTTTCCACATCTAAGACCTCTCCAGGCTAACAGTACCTTGAAAGCAAGGAGCAAACCTAATGGTGTTTGTATATTTACTGCATACTGCCCGACACAGTAAACATGACCAATGAGTAAATCAGTAAGTGAACAATCCCTGTGAACAAATGAGGAAAGTATGTATACAATAGTAAAATCCTATTTGGCCACCATGTGAACTTCACCACATCTTTTTAAGACTTTGGTTATGATTAGCATTGACTGAGAGGTAAATGTTAGCAGATTTGTAAGGAACAAAATCAAGATGTTTTAGTTTACTTTGGCAAGTATTTGTAAATGTTTACTATGTTGCCAAGCATTGTGCTAGGCACAGGGGTTAAAAGGTATTTAAGACTAAATTCCTACCATCAAAAAGTTCTCATATCCAAGTTGAGAAATAGAAATGTAAGTCAATGACCAAATGCAATATGATGAACCATCTCTTACAAGCATGGGTAAGCAAGTGCTAAGGTGACCGGGAAAGGGTAGCTTTTTGGGTCTCCCAATATTCAACAGCTTGTCCTATGGATTAATATTTAAGATTTGCCTGGTGCTTTTCTAGTTTAGAATTATGATAAAGTGATGGATAGATTAGGTTAGTTTTAAAACTGAGCATGAAAATAGTTGCATCCTGTGATGGAGGAGTACCCAGAATTCTGACCATATCTAGTCACTAAAATACTGAAGATACAAAGAAGTAGTAAATTCTGCTGTAGTTTGTCATTTGGCAATTAGTACTCATTTATCAAGGTTCACTGCACATAAGATAGACAGCCATAGGGAACAATGGATAAGGAGTCGGAAACAAAAATTTTATAGAGAAATAAATAATCAAGTAGAATTATTTAATCTTATAGCTGGAAATGGCTCAAAAACCATCTAAAATGATGAATAACTTCATTATTTTACAGATGAGGGAACTGAAGTCTGGCAGTAAAAAGTGATCATTTTTTCCAAATGTCATATATCTAATAATAGTGAGGACCAGAGCCCCCAGAAGACTAGCAGGCAATGCATGAGGAGTTCTACCTGGGAACTCTAGCACAGACAGCTTGGGCTCACATCTGTCTCCACCAAATACTGGCTGGTTATCTTAAGTTATTTAAACTCCTTTCATTCGGTGACCTCATCTGCGAAATGGAAATAATACTATAGTATCTGTAGATATAAAATGAGAGAACACATATAAAGCAATAATGAGGATTAAAATGTAGTGCAAATTAATGAAGGACATACTAAGAGTTTGGTAAATGCTATTAGAACTTACGTATTCTAATTTCTGCATTAGTATTCTTTCTGCCACAAGAAAAACACAAGTGAAATGGGATTTTGTTCATTTTTGTTTCTCTGACACAGGAAGAAATCTTTTTTTAAAATCTGTACGCACATGTGGTGTCCTCATTTCCCCTTGTGTCTCTTCTTTCAGGGCCAAGGAGATTAAGATCAAGTTGGGAATTCTCCTCCAGAAGCCAGACTCAGTTGGTGACATTGTCATTCCCTACAATGAGAAGCCGGAGAAACCAGCCAAGACCCATAAGTGAGTCATGAATATGGATTCCACTCATTTCCTCCAGAGGATGGCTGTTTTTCAAGTGTTTAGCACCATTCCTCATCTGTAGAATTACCCCCTTCAATTACTCATTAAGGATCATAAGAGCCCTCAGAGCATTGGTTTGCAAATAAGCTCTTTTTTTTTCTTAACTATCTCATGTCTGGAGCATCTTATTGAATACAGGCAGAATACTTAAAAAATAAAAGATAAGACTCTGCCTTATTTTTGAGAGACAGACATACTTATAAAACAGACAGACCATACTTATAAAATGATACCAGCCACTACTGCAGTGTGGTAAAAATACCTGCTCATTTACTGCCTTGGTAACCACTCCTGATCCAGTTAATTATGAGCCCTGGATGCTTACCTGCTGATGAACCATCTAAAGCTGCTTCCTCAGCAGGAGGATGTGAGAACATTTCCCTCAGGAAGATACTAAGGACAAGGCAGACAATTTCAGCCTTATCATTTCTTCTCCAAGATAGTGCCCCTCAAGGTCCAACAGAGGAACAAAGTCTGTTACTTAAGTGAAGAATGAACACTTGACTAGCTATTTCTATTTAATGTACACCAGGTATTTTTCCCAATTCATAAATTCATATTCTTGATTGGATTTCTGCAGTCCTCCCTCATCCCCATTCTCCTCTCCCTACATATTCCTCCTGTCAGTTCAGGTATCGTAGGGAACTATTCCTTCTAAAGAGTCATGATGTTATGGCAGTGAATCCAGGTCTTACGGTGTGCATTGGCCCTGTTTTCATTCAGGAACATGACTCCCAGCATTCCCATTGTTCGTTATCATCCCTGCTAGATGCAGAGGCTGTGGCTACCTAGACAGATACCCTCCATCTTCCCATTAAAACAGAGATACCCAGGAAAATCAAGAAAGGAAAATGGGAAGAAGAAAAGGCCAAGGCATTCAAATTCCTTCACTCTGCTATCTTAGAGCTTTGAGGATATCACAGAAGTGTGGTAAAAATATATTAGTCCCTTTAACCTCCATTTCTCTTTTTAAATGGAGTATTTGTGTAAATTGGCCAGCCTGTCCTTTTTCCAAATGACCTCAACTTAATGTAGCTGGATTGATTGGGAGATAAAGAGATGAGTTATTCTTTTTCTTTTTTTAATCTTTTTCCATTTTTTTTTTATTACTTCAAAGTGATTCTAAACAGGAAATGAGGCATAATTGAGTTTTTCTGCATTTGAAAAGGAGAAGGTAATTCAGTGTGGAGCAGCAGGCACCAAGCGGTAGTGGAGAATAAGAACCACATTTCATAGCAGCAACAGATCAAAACATCTATTTTGAAGTAAACAATGTGATAATTTATTGATCTGTTGGAATTAACTTTAAAAAAATAGAGTACTACATTTCCTGCTTTAAATCTCTACTTTAACATTCACGTAGACCCTTAAACTGTTGGGGTTAAAAGGGATTCAGAGAGAAGCTGTTTTGGCAGAAACCCTGGGGCTGACCATTTATTGGATTATTTACTTCTCTTGTCTTCCATCCTCTTTCTTCCTCCAGAAGCCTAAATTGTTTTGGAAAATTCCTTCATCTCCCTAGAGAATAATTCTGTGTCCATTGCATTTTCAACAGTGACCAATAAAAAAGTTTCCCACTCTTTTCTGAATCCATAAACCCCATCCCACCTCCTCATGTTTGGCAACTTTCTATGCCATTTATCTGACAGGAAATACTGTGTTCCACATCAGCTCCATCTCTCTGTCTCTTCTCTCACTTTAAAATTTCTCTGTATTTTTAACTCACGTTCTTCTTTCAGAGGGGAAAATAATCCTTCTCTTGATTGGAGGTATTTTTAACCCCTCTCATATTCTTTGGGTTACTGACATCAGTGTAATCCGTTTTTTTAAAACCATTTTCTATTTTTTAACATGTAGTTTTGAGTTCTCATTTTTTAAAAAAAATGGACCATTGAGATAAACAGAAATAAGTGCTTATATTCCTACCCCCTAAAGACAGCTCTGTTCCCCTTTTTGCAGTTTTAGTTGCCCTTTTGCTCTGTGGACCCTCTTCCCCTAGAAGCAAACAGGTACTCATGTCCCATGCTGAAAAATTCTCTCCCCGCCTTTCTCTCTTTCTGCTTCTCTACCTTTCTCTTACTTTTATTGGCTAACTGTAGAAAGAGAAGTCTGTACTCATGGCTTTCAGTCTTTTCTGTATCTCCTTATTATCCAGCTTCAACCTTACTACCTCACCCGAACTAAGGCCCCATCTGTGACTTGTCTGCAGCATTTGATGGCTCACCAGTTGACCTACTCTTTTTTTTTTTTTTTTTTTTTTTTTTTGAGACGGAGTTCGCTGTTTCACCCAGGCTGGAGTGCAATGGCGCGATCTCGGCTCACTGCAACCTCTGCCTCCCGAGTTCAAGCGATTCTCCTGCCTCAGCCTTCCGAGTAGCTGGGATTACAGACATGCACCGCCACGCCCGGCTAATTTTGTATTTTTTAGCAGAGACGGGTTTCTCCATGTTAGTCAGGCTGGTCTCGAACTCCCGACCTCAGGTGATCCACCCGCCTCAGCCTCCCAAAGTGCTGGGATTACAGGCGTGAGCCACCGCGCCCAGCCAAGTTGACCTACTCTTAAAACTCTCTTCCTTGACTTCTAGTCCTGCATTCCCCTCCTGCCTTCTCTTTCTCTAAGTGCTCCCACTGTTGCTCACCCTCTGGATATGAGCATTCCTTAAGGCTCTGCTGTAGGTCCTCCCAAGAAACAATAGACAACATTAATCAACCACATAGGTTTAGTTCGTGATAACTGTTATCATGGCTTACAATATCATCAATTGTGAAATGTTAGGAGCTGATATAGATATTCACGTAGTTTATTTTATATTATAAATGTCTCCCTTTCCCCTGCCTATGTCAGCAATTTTTAATCCCTTTTTCTGGTTTATTGTTGTAGTGATCATTTTATACTAAAGAATGACCTCCACACATAAACAGTACCTAGCCTGTGCTAGTGGAAAACAGTTACAGAAAGTTGTCCTGCATACGCTCACCTGGTTAGAGTGAGCCTGGTTGTGAAGACTAAGGATCTATGCACAATTTCAGGCCTGCATATGGATGTCCAAAAATGACATGTTTTACTTGTTCTTAAGTCTGTATGCCCAGCCATGGTGCCCAGGTCACCACTGGTTATCAGGTAAGGGCTCAATAAATGCTCATAAACTTGAGCCTAGTCATGAGCAGACTTCACTGTCAGGCAGGAAGGGAGAGGGGACATCTAATTCACAGTAAATAACTTGAATTTTATTTTCCTTGTTATGAGCATCAATGTGTAAGAACATTTTTAAGACATTTAAGTATGTGCCAGGCACTGCACAGATTAAAAATCAAAACAAAACAAAAACCAAAAACAAACAAAAAACCCACCACAGGCACTTGAGGTTATAGCTAGTAAGTTCTAGCATTGCCAATAGCAGTAGTAATGGTTCATGGGACTGGTCATTAAAATCTGAGTTTGGGGTTATTTGTGGCTTTCATAAACCAGGCTAACTCAGGACAAAACCGTCATTCATTTACTTATTAATCCGACACACATTTATTGCAAGGTGGATTGATACACCATGGGTTAGGGTGGAATGGGAAAAGTTCTCTGTGCATGACAACCTATACCCTTTCGCAGTGAGTGCATCATTGCCATGTGAGAGATTCAGTGAGTAAAAGCAGTAAGAGTAGAGCAAAAAGAGAGACAGTGCTTCCAGCAGAGATGGCCACTTCCTGGGCCAGGTGGCATTTACACTAGGCATTATAAAACACGTGGTTAATCATCTCTATAAATGTTTATTTTGAGTTTCATTTGAAATAGCTTCCTCTCTCTCCCCCACACTCCCACACACAGAAACTCCATACCCATCCTCTGTGGTCAGCTATGACCTTGCAAACCAGGACATTTATTGGCCATTTAGATCTGCATCTATCTTGTTTCCAGTGAAGTCAGACCTAATGAGGACTCGCAAATTCTGAGAATAAGGACAGGATGAACCTCTGTTAACTCCTAGGCTGGTAATCAAAACACTGGGCTTCATGCTGTGGGGGATGTGTCCTACTTGACTGTGCCCTTAAATCAATTTGAACCAATTTCACCCCTAAGCAGGCTCTGCACATTTCCTTTTCAGGAATTTAATCTTGGCTGTGATGTGCTGTTGTTATTGACCATTAGCCTGGTTCCAACAAGACCATTTGGGACAAATCAGATCGGATAACATGCTTAAGTTTGGTGTACCTGCTCATGTCATTTCTTCTTCCTTTGCTCCTTTATACTAACCAGAGGAAAAGTGGGGCAGGAAAGTGATTTCATTTAATGAGAATATTTATAAAATCAGGAGATCCTGTGAGTAAACCAGCCTTCCTCTTGCTCTGAGCTACTTTCTTTTGTCTAATAATTTAATGTCCTGCGGCTTCTGTGAACAATGAATAGGGACTTGGTGGGTGTCTATTATGTGCAAAACATTGAACCTACTATAGTGAAGAATGTAAGATGTGTAAGACCTTGTGCTAAACATGTAGGTATGAAATAATATGCACAGAAAACAGTTCTCCACCTGCAGTAATATAAAAGAGCCAAGATGAGTTATTAACGTCTAGTAGACAGGTCCTTTTCTGGTTAGAAATAAAACGAAGCAGAATGCTATAGAGACATACTTATAATCACCCTGTTCCTGCCATTTTTTTTCTTCGTGTGATCCTTTATACTAGCCAGAGGAAATGGGAAGAGGGATGGGTAGCTCGTGTCAGAAATAAATTTCTGAGGCATTAGTATATTTTCCATCTATGATGCCTGTGTTTCTAGCCAGGAAAACAGAAACCACCCAAGATTATTTCACAAGGTTTGTTACCCTCAATTTGGCGAGTTTAACTTGCAAAGAGTGAACACATAAAATTTTGTGAAACATCATATAATCAGGACTCAAAACCTATGCATGTTCTGCAATGAGGAATAGAGAAGTAAAGGGATTATTCATAATACTTTAGCCCAAACCTACTGCCGTCTTGGACTCCTTACATAAGTAAAGTGAGGCTGATTCTGCACCTGGGACAGCAAAATGAAAATGAAAAGTAGAACAAACAACTGTCATATCAACCAAAGCTACTAATCTGAATAATTAACCCACCCCGATATATCATTGTATACAAACTAGAAGCAGGAATTTTTTTTGATTGCCTGGCCAGTTGATAAACAAATTAAGAGCTAAGGAAATTCCAGTTTAGGAAAAACACCTGAATTGGCCTTACTATTCTAGTAAATGCTTTGTCAGTCTGTTTTGATTTGACAATGAAGAATTCACATCATAATGCAAGAGTTCGAGCCGGGTGAGCCGAAGTGTGTGCAGTCAGCCATTTTTCCCAGACAATACCAGCTCCACTTGACACATCCTGCTGTGAGAGAAAAATTGGTGGTTGAGATGAAATAGCTGCAGGGTTTCTGCATACATAAATGTTAAAATAGAAAAAGCCTAAGGAGAAATTATATGTTGGCTATAACCTTCTCCTTTTTAGTCAGCATCTTGAGCATTTGTGTGTAACATTCCAATTCAGGATATATTAACCACTCTTTTTTTTTTTTTTAAATTAGACAGAGTAAATCTTTTTTAAAAAGTCTGATCCTGTTCTAAGTGGGTAGGAAAAATGCACCTACATTTTTTAACATGTAAATTTGCTATGATCACAATCCCAACGTAAGGAAAGTATTATACACTCATATCTTCCACTAGCCTTAATTAGATGGCTTTGGGATGTGGATGTGGAGCCCCAATGCCCCCTGCTGATTCAGTTAGTTGGTTAACATGCAGTATTGGTGAGGCAGAAAACAGGAGTTCAATCTCTGTAATGGGACAACTAGATTTCATGAAGTTATATTTGGAAAAAAGACCACAATTGTAACAACTTTCATGGGATATATAAGAATATCAATTCAAGAAAACCAGAAGGAGAAAATAGGAATGAATCAAAATAGAAAGAAAACAAAAAAGAGAGAGAGAATAGATAAACAATATCAAGACACAGCTTAATGTCAAACAAACTCTACTTTTAAAAAGGGAAAGACCTAACCAAAATGTTCAAAAAAGATGAAGATATGCAATAAAGATGTATGAAAGCAAACCTAGCTCATCAAACCCAATTGTTAGAGAGAAAATAACTCAAACTTCCTTATCCTGAGGATAGACCAGCAGTCATGTCATTTCCATCTGAGAGAAACAGGAAGTAGTTATTGCTGGTACATGTGCTTCAATGCCTACTTATGCCATACCCCTTTTCTCTCCTTATAATTGCTGTAGACCCTCGCTGGATGAGGCCCTGCAGTGGCGTGATTCCCTGGACAAACTCCTGCAGAACAACTGTAAGTTTCCCTTGTTTTTTTAAATAAAGGTCAAGTTTGGGACAGAAACAAAAAACACTTTTGTGTTACCTGTATTCTTCTTCCCCAATTTTGACACTTCTTCAATTTTTGAAGGTGGTATCAATAAGGGAAGGGGGCTGCGGGTATGTGATTATCCAGTTCACAAGAAAAGGAGGGTCTGTGGCACTATGGGGGAATGTGAACATAAGGTGTTCTGAAGACTCATGATTGCAATTGTGTTCCCATCTGTCCTGCTTACTTGCGTGAGCCGGAACACGTGGCTTGACCTCCTCAACATTCTCATCAGTAAAATAGAGAAACTAGGTTTTCTACTTAGCTTCATAATAAATTAATAAAGATCAGATATAGCAGCGTAAAGATCGCTAACAAGTCATGAGTTCAAGTCATCCTAGTTCAAACTATTATACTGTCAACTGCTTTTGTGACCTGACATGGGTTGTTATCTCCCCCAGCCTCAGTTTCCTCTTCTGGCACCATGCTTCTTACATCTTCATTTAAGGAATGATAAAGGTGATGATCAGTGCAGACTCTTTTCCAAGCTAATACCAGTGCATCAATAAGAACTAGGTGCCTTTCCCCAATCCAAAATCCTTACTGATTCCCATGACTTATAGTATCAAGTTCAAATTTCTGATGTTCAAGATCACCACAACTATATGGCTGGTCTGTAGGCAAATTGAACAGTTCTCTGTTCCATACAGGATTTCTCCATATAGTCCCCTTGTGGAATATCTTTTACTCATATCTCTCTCTCTTCAAATTCTCCCTCTCCTATAATAGATAATTCAAATAAGAAATGCCTAGTGTTCCTTGACCATCCAGAACAATTTATCCACCCTCTGAACTTCCAAAGTCATTTGTCCGCACATCTTTTATGCCACTTAATACTTGTTGCCTTGTGTTCTGTTCATAGTTGGCTCCCTTCTATGATAGGTTATAAACTCACCAACGGGCAAGAGTTAGTCTTTTTCATGTAGATAGTTTCACAACAGGAAGTATATAGTATAGGGAAAACAAATATTTGTTGAATAATTCACTCTAAAAGTATGAGTCAATTTAAAATACCCCACCTATATTTCTCCATCTTTATAACAAGAATGGAATATAGAACTTTGTTACATGCTTTGCAAAAATAAGGATTTACAAAATATTTTTCATAAGACCATTATGATTAATGGGCACAGAATAGATGACAAAGAATATATGTTGAATTGTATATGAACATTCCTTATGTCTTGCTTTTGGTGTCATAAGATTTTCTGCTTACCTGCAATATAATTAATCTTTTATTATTGGAGACAGAACACCACAGTCTCTAATTTGGAACTTTCTCTGCTTATTCATTTCTGATTCTCTCTCTTTTTTTCTTATGCTGAACAAAGTACCCTGCCCTGACACATATAAGAGGTTTGGTGAATATTTATGTAGTGAATAAGTGAATGAACTAATTCATTTTGCTTCTTGGACCTAGAAATTCCATGAGGTCAACTAGCAGAATAATATTTATGTTTATTAATGGACTTATTATCTTGCCCCAGTGGTTTCTGGGACAATAGCAGATTGGCAGTTGACCTATTGATAAATTATGAATACTAGTACTCTGAGCACAGGTATTTATTGCTATTGTCAAAAAACCTGAGAGTTAGCAGAACTATTTTCATGTTTTCAAAACCATTAAGGAGAATAATAAATATTTATGTGCCCGTATGCAATCCTTTTCAGTCACACTAAAACCTTAGGGCCACATGTCTACATATTTCAGGCTTTTAGGAGACAGAGAGCTACTGGAATAAGACAGCTAGGGTTAGACAGAGTTAAAGAGAGTTAAGCTAGAGGCAGTTAGTGTTTGTTGAAGGACTGAAGATTTTCAGCTTGCAAACAGATGGTTACCATGGTATGAGATTGAGGCCCGAGAGCCTCACAGTAATATTTTCTACTTCTCAGAGGGGAAAATATACATACACCTGTGTGTGTTCAGGTATGTGTGTGTGTATACACATGTATGTGTGTGTGTGTGTGTATATATATGTAACAATATTTCATTTAATTTCTATATGCATTTTAAAATTATATATGTGTATATATGTGTATGTAGTATGTATGTGTATGTATTCTTGTGTGTGTTTGCCTGTGTGTTTATATATAAGTTCCACATAATTATTTTCTTAAGTAATTAATATTTTTAAGACCTGGGCAATTAATTTCCCTAAAGCAACAAATAGGAAAGCATTTATAAGTATTCTAATCAATGCTTTCCTTAAAAGGGACACTAATCCATTCAAAGTAGCCCAACTAAAAAATAAGTGTTATGGTATGGAGATCTCACAGAAACAAAGGCAAGCCATGCCCTCTGGGAAGCGAAGCCGTCAGTAAGTTAGACAGTCTCTCCCCTCTCTAGTTCTCTACTCTTATCGTCACTCTATTGCTCTCTTCTTCTTTATCTGTCTCTGCTTCTCCCAATGACTTGTCTTTTTCTGTGTCTTTCTTGCCATGCTGTCTTTGCCCTTTGCTTCTCTCTGTCTAGCTGTTCCTAGAGAGGAACCAGTGGAATGCCAGGCATGCCCAGATAATTCTACTCCAACATCACTGACCTGAAGAGACAATATTTGACCTATTTTCCCAGGCACCAGCTATAGAATATCATGAATAACTGTAAGCCAAACCGACAAATCAGTTCTTATGGGAAGTTCTTATTTGAATCCACAAAAACTAGTAGTCTATAATCAGAAATTACCCAACATTAGCTGTGGCTGATGCAAAACAGGTAATGAAGAAAGATACATCTGGGACATATATGTATCTAAAACTTCACAATTGGGGCCAAGTGCAGTGGCTCATACCTGTAATCCCAGCACTTTGGAAGGCTGCAGCAGGAGGATTGCTTGAAGCCAGGAGTTTGAGACCAGTTTGGGCAACATGAAAAGACCCCATCTCAAAAAGGAAAGAAAGGAAAAGAAAAGAATAGAAGAAAAGAAAAGGAAAGAAATGAAAAGAAAAGAAAATTAGCCAGGTGTGAGACCGGAAGATGGCTTGAGCCCAGGATCATACCACTGTACTCCAGCCTGGGCCACAGAGAGAGACCCTGTTGCTATAAAAACAAATAAAGACAAACCACTTCACAATCTGTTTTTGCATGTTTGATTTGATAAATTTAAACCATTTAACCTTGAGGAGTAGTAGCGTCTTTGTCAATTTATAAGGGAAATTTGGCATTGTGATGTTAATGTAGGATATTGACTTTCACATGTTAAATAGTTCCCCAAGAATGCCTTATTTTCACATCTTTCTTAATTTTTACTGAGTGAAAATGAAGTTAATTGGTACCAAGCTTCTAAAAATTGTAAGACAGTTAAGTTGCTACTCAATCTCTTCTAACAAGATTCTTCTTACCTTCCTTCATTTTTAAAGTAAATTTTAATCATCCAGTATATGTGAGTGTGTTCTGAAAGTACATCAACTTCCTACATGTTTTGCCTTCAATTCTTTAGGTGGCACCATCTGTTTTCATTTCATAGGCACATGGGGCGTATAAACAGTGTGTTGTTCTTCAAACACAAAAATAGATTGCACATGGGAGTTTAAATAAGACAGTGACATTTAATAGTTCCCCACATAACCATTTTTAAGAGCAGAGAAGAATGAAACAAGCCAAAAGCAGCAAAGTTTTTATGTGAATCTCCCTTCCCAAGGAGTTCCAGAAGGTCAGAGCTCTCCCTGAAACACCCTTGCGATTTATTTGTCCATGGGGATTGAAGGAGCCTGGATGCAGACACATCTTTTTGTTTCCATCTTTGCACTACTCTTTTGCTTCTTTCTCTTTGGTTTTCTTCCTTCTCGTTTCTGGCTCATTTTTGTCATTATCTCCCTCATGGGCAACCATAATTTCCTTGAAAATAATTATTATAATAATAAAAGCAATAGCTAACACTTATTATTCATCATGTGCCAAGCACTGTTCTAAGCACTTTGCATATGTTAGTTAATTTAATGATTGCAATGATTTTAGGATTTGAGTGCCATCACAATCCCTAGTTTTCAGAAAATGAAATTGAGATTAAGGGGGATTAGGCAACTTGCCCATGAAATAAAATGCTATAATAACAGCAAAATCCATAAATTACTTTTTTTAAAGTTAGTGCTGTTTGACTCTGTCACTTGGAAGGAAATGCTTCCCTGAATGTGTCTTATTTCTGTGGGAACCTCTATTAAATGTTAGGTGCGCAGATTTAGACTGGGAGGTGGGATGCAAAAGAGGAGCAAACAGGTGAAACTCAAACCTTGAACTCGAAGAATGAACAGCCTCATGGAAAAGATATAGAAGCAAACAATCCCAACAAAAGAACAGAAAATGACTGCTTCTCTCATAATGATAAAAATCCTCAAGAGCAAGTCAATGGTAGTAGGTAAAGACTACCTCACAGATGAGGGCAACATTGGAGTTGGGCTTTTAATTAATTAAAATATTAATTTTAAATTTGTAATGAATAACGATAAAGAACGCCAACATGTATTGAGCTACATAATGATAATTATGTCGGGTACCATGTAAGAACTTTATATGAATCATTTATTTCTTAGCACAACCCCATCAGATAGGTTGCATTAGTATCTCTATTTCACAGATGATGCAACAGTCTCAGAGATTTGATGACTTGCTCAAGTTATCGCAATAATATAATTTTGAACCAATAAGTTAGAAATGGTGCTTATCAACTATCAATGACTTCATTTTTATCCCCCCTGGTTGAAGAGATTTGCATTAATCTAGTTTTTAATTTTTTTTCCTTTATAGCAAACTGACTTGGATTTGTCTAATGCTCCTTTAATTTTCAAAGGGATTTTATAAGTATTTTCATCTTGTTCTTAGGTAGGGCTGGCTGCTAGTTTACATGGATGTCAAAAGTGACACCTTTCATTAGGGCAAACTCTGGAATTGTAATGTAGATTACAACCCGGAGTGTTTCCCTAAGACCAGATAATCATGTGGGTTTCATTGGCTTTCTAGATAGTGGATGCCTGGAGAGGTGGGTTGAGAGGTTCGGTGCAGGCTCAGCAGGGAAGAATGTGGTGATCTGTCAGGGAGGTGTGCTGAGGCTTTACTGGAGTGGGTAGAAGAATGGTGGTAGGGCAAAGAAGAAATGGGTGTTCTTTGCAGAATAGAGACATTCGGCCTAGATTGTGTTTGACTCTGACCCAATAGGATGTCCACAGGGGTGATAGGAACTAAACAGAGAGAATGGCTGAAGAAGGAACTGACAGACAACCAGAGGCTAAAGAGGAGAAGGTGTCTCAGGGGTGGCTTTAGAGGGACCCTCTAGAGAGTGCCCAAAAGGCACAGATTTAGAGAAGGAATAGCTTTACACATCTTACAGACCAATGCAATGTAAAGCTATTTTATGAGTCATACATGAACAAAAAAGTTAAAGGAATATTGTGGAATTTAACGAAAGTTATGAAATTAGTATCCAGGAAATGGACTTGCTGCACAGGAAAGTTATTTTGCAAGCTTATTCCCTGGAAAGACAGTAAATGTGAACATTTCTGCGGAATCCCGACATACATCCCCGGGTCACAAATAAGAATGTTTGGGAGGACTGAGATTTTGTCTCTACGCTTTCCAAAGATGCAGAATGGGTGATTCAGAGAGAGGTTGTGGGGATATGGGGCTAATGAGAATAAATTTGTCACAGAGTTAGTCTGTGGAATTATTTTTGCCTCCACCGTCTTAGACCTTATTGTGTGGGAGCCTGTAAGACTTCATTTCCTGTAAGCTAAAACGTGCCTGAGAATGTTTTCATTTTAACAGAGACTATCTGACACCTTTTGTTTAAGAAACAATGGACATCTTACCATGACAGAGAGAGAAACAAGTCTTATATTTTTCTTTTAGCACTTACATTAACTCTCGTGTCACTAAGTTAAGACAAATAGTGCTGGAAATATAGTAGGAAATATTAGAAGAGAGAGAAAATACACCTGATTTTATCCAGTTAACAGGTTATCAAATGGTTTTAAAGTAATTCTTAAGGCCAAGTTTCTAGAAAAAAATTGTGGTTTTTTTCTTTTTTTTTCTTTTCCCTTCTTTTCACAAGTGTTGAAAATTGTTTTTTATACCTACCATTGCTCCTAGATATTTTGTATTGTTAATCGATTGAAAATGTATTTAAGGTAAGTACAGGAAGAAGGGATCAAATTGCAAAGTATCTTGTTTGGATCCTGAAATTGATGGTGACCCTAATACAAGTTAATTATCATCCTAGCCATTTCTTTTCTTTAAAATTGGGTATGGTTTCAGGGTACTGTGAAGGGTATGAGAACAGTAAAATTATACAGGAGGTAAATTGAAAATGGAAAACTATATATAGTGTCTTTGTTTTTATCATTGCTTACATTTTATGCTTGTGTGAAATCAATGTATTGGCAATGACTAATAAATACAAATTTAGAGCCTATAAAAAGAATAGGGAAAAAGAATAAATGGAAATTAGGCCAAAGGAAATGAACTCAGAATGTAAATATGATCCCTAAGCACAACTAATGTATTGCAGAAGTGTCTCCAGGTGGGGGCAAATTAGAGAAAACTAGACTCTAAAGTACTGGTGACAATAATCCTACCTTCTGCCCGGGGGGGCAAAGCGACATTCGAAACGTGTTACTGAGGGTAGGTCTGTGATTTTGACACAGCCTCTGGAAAATTAGAGTTTTTCTCTCTCATTTGAAATCTTTACTTTTCTTAGATATTAAATGAACATGAATTCTCTCCCTATAGCTATATATTGTTTAGAATTTTGGTGTATATATATATATATTTATATGTGTGTGTGTGTGTGTAATATATGCTGAATAATACATATATATATTCAGCATTAAGGAGAAGGAAAATATTGGATCAGGCCTAAGAATCCTTACATATACATAGTTTTATAATTTTATAATTTTAGTCTTATAGTTTTAGTTTACAACTAAAAACTATATCTTTATATAATAGGCTTTATCTATATGGACTATATCTATATATTATATATAGATATAGTTTTTAAATTATAAACTAAAGTTTATCCTACATAAGCAATTGTACACCAGAAACAGAATCATGATAGCTATAATCATATTAAGTTCAACATGTTAAAAAAACCTGATGTATAATTGATGGACATGGTAAGTACACTACATGGGGTAACTTCATCTGGCCCTTTCCCACTCATCCTTTGGGTCTCAAATTGAATGTTACTTCCTTGCTTTCCCTTAGCCTAAAATAAAGTCAGTACTCTCCTGTGACTCTGTTGCTACCTTTCATACAGTTTTCCTTTCATTGTGTAAATGTTTCTTCTGTTTCTTCATTTTCTTTCTACTTTTTCCAGAATCTATAATCTCCATTAGGACAGGAACCATGTCTATTTTACTTATCATGGTGACTTATCATAGTGCTTGGAACATAATAGTTAAACAAAAATCATCTGTACAAAGAGAAAATAAAGAATTGTAAGTAGTTCATAGTGATACTTAACATTAACATTACTTATATAGACCAGCCAAGTTTTAAATGTATTATTTTCTCCTTGGTAGTTTGTTAAGTATCCAGAATGGCATTAGTGTTAATAGTGTTCCTTGATACGTAAATAGGTAAACATTTGTCACTTAAATAGACATTGCATTTGATTGTTTGGAAAGACAATGTGGTAAATCTATGTAGTTCTAGAGTTCCATACAGCTCTGCATGATGAGCAGGGCTTGAGCTCTGTGTTCTCTGCTGTCTATGTTCCATCTCTGTCTCATTCCTTCTGCATTCGAATGAAGGAGTAAAGGAAGCTAGACATGAATGAGCTAAAACTTTGTGCATAGAATAGTATTGGTAAGCCCCTTCCCTTTCTCTCGCGGATATAACCTTTGTGTTGGCCTTGTATTTTTCTCCCAGTCCAAGTGCAGTAGAAAGCAGGCAGTCATTATTGGACAGTTTCTTTTCCAAGAAGCTGAATTATGCACCTCTTGAGAAGTAGCTTAGAATAATGGATAAATGCACGAACTCTTGAGTCAGACTTCCCTGGGTTTGAATTCTGGCTCTGCCACTAGCAGCTGGTTATTTATGGGAAAGTCATTTGATCTTTCTGACCTCATTTAGGGAATGGGATATCGATAGCACCTGCCTCTTAGGTTTTTAAGGAAAATTAAATGAGTTAACATTTGTAAGATTCTTACGTAAATGACAGAACAACGTTAAGTAAGACTAGGCTATATAGAATGGTATGCCATTTGTTAAGTAAATTAATACATTTCTCCAACTGACTTTTTTTTGTTTCTAGATGGACTTGCCAGTTTCAAAAGTTTCCTGAAGTCTGAATTCAGTGAGGAAAACCTTGAGTTCTGGATTGCCTGTGAGGATTACAAGAAGATCAAGTCCCCTGCCAAGATGACTGAGAAGGCAAAGCAAATATATGAAGAATTCATTCAAACAGAGGCTCCTAAAGAGGTTGGTCTGTGGGTAGGTGGGTCAGTTAAGGGCAGCTCATTAGCTCTCAGGAAGGATTTACATCTGAGACACAGACCTCCCGTTGGGAGCCAAAGGCTAGTCCTATCTGTGAGTCAGCCACCTTATTAAGCACCCACTGAGTACAAAGGCAGAGCAATATGGTCAAGTATATATGAACATGAATCCTGTTCAGACCGCTTTCTAGTTTTATGGGTCTCACCTCACTAGCATGTAACCTCCAGTGGGGATCATACCAATGTGAAATCTTGCATGAGTTGTTGAGTCTCATTTCTTCCTTTGTGAAAATAAGAATAATGGAGACTACTTTATGGAGATGTTGTCAGGATTAAATTAAATAGTGGGCATAAAAATTTATACAGGTTGAACATCTCTGATCTGAAAATTCAAAATCCAAAATGCCTCAAAGTTTGAAACTTTTTCAGCACCATGATGTCACAAGTGGAAAATTCCACTGACCTCATGCAATAGGTCTCAGTCAAAATACAGCCAAAACTTTTTTCATGCACAAAGTTATTTAAAATATTACATAAAATTACCTTCACATTATATTTATAGGTATATATGACACATAAATGAACTTTGTGTTTAGACTTAGGTCTCATATTAAGATATCTCATTATGTACGTGCAAATATTTCAAAATCTCAAAAAAATTCAAGATCTGAAACACTTCTGGTCCCAAGCATTCCGTGATATTCATCCAGTGTATTATTCCTTTCTCACACTGCTGTGAAGAAATACCTAAGACTTGGTAAGTTATAAAGGAAAGAGGTTTAATTGACTCACAGTTCTGCATGGCTGGGGAGGTCTCAGGAAGCTTACAATCAAGATAGAAGGCACCACTTAACAGGGTGGCAGGAGAGAGGATAAGAGTGGAGTGAAGGGGAAAGCCCCTTATAAAACCATCAGCTCTCGTGAGAACTCACTCACTATCACGAGAACAGTGTAAGGGAAACTACCCCCATGATTCAATTATTGCAACCTGGTCCTGCCCTTGACATGTGGGAATTATTACGATTTAAGGTGAGATTTGGGTGGGGACAAAGTCAAACTACATCAACCAGTATCTCAGTGTCTGAACTCATTAATGCCTAATGAGTATTTCTACAACTTTTCTTTGTTCCTCTTTCTTTTCCCATTCCTATTCTTTCCTTTAAACACCTCTCTTTTTTGCCCTCTCTACTCTTCTTTATCCTTTATTTTCCCACTTGGACTTTGCCATTTACACTGTAGTTGGGACAATGGTACATTTACTCATGAAAATCAAAATATAACAAGAAAGCGGTGCTAGAGATGTTGAAAGCCAATATACCACTGACTGACTACTAAAGCCCAGATTTTTGTTGATTTCAAAGAAACTTTGGGGAAGTTGATCTGCTTTTTTCTTTGTTATTTATAAAACCACATTGAAAGCCTATTGTGGAATTCAGGATGGCCACAGCAAGCCCTGTTCATCAGAGTTTGGTCAGGTTGCGCTAATTTCACTTGTTTCTTTTCAACCAGTCAGGAAATTGAATGTTTCATCAAGGTTTGGAGTCAGGCACAGAGGTGATCTGGGCAAGCCTTGTGAGTAGGCAGCAATCTGCTTAAGATGTTTGAGAGAAAAACACTCCCAAATATCCCTTTTCTACCGCAGACGCTCTAGATTCCTGGAGTTCCACCATTAGATATGTATTTCTTTAGTTATGAGTTACCCTAAATGTGTTTGAGTGGATGGACAAATTATGTACCTTGGTACTAGTAGATGTGCCTCCTCCGTGACACAGGGTTGGAGGTTAGGAATATGCGAATGTAGAGTACTGTGGGTCAAAGCCACGAAAATGAAAAGGTCCTAGAAAGAAGCTAGATTTAGCTTTGATGTGGATATTGATCTTGAAATTCTCTCCAGATCACCCCTTCTTCTCCTCAACCTCCACCCTAAGCACATATGTTAGCTCTATCCTACTTCTGTTATCATTTGTGCTGGGCCATCCTTTCTTCTGTCAGCATGTTATTTCTCTGTATATACTGACAAGAAGATTAATTTAATATTAAATTGGACATGCATTTCCCCATTTCAAAGGATTCTCCAACTTACCTTCCTATCACTTGACTTCCTCTTCACAGAATTCTAGGATTTGCCGAAATACCTACAAATGGTAGAAACCCCACTCAGATAATTGTTAGTTACTCTGAGCTCTGGGAAAACATTATTGGTTATTATGAAAATATGAGACATTAATCTAAAATATAATTTTAAAATAAATAATACCATGGCTCGCTGAGTTACAAATAAATTGTGGTGACTAGTGGCAAGACTATAATTAAAACAGCCTCGCCCTTCATTCTAAATGATCTATGCTTATGCAAGGGTACAATAGGATACATTAGACCCCAAATACAGGCATCCCAGAATTATGTGGAATAATGATCCTGAGCTGGGCGTTAGAGAGAATGTGAATCCTACTCCTAGCACATGAAAAGCATTCAAGAAATATTTTTGAGATGAAAGCATGAAAATATCCAACTTCAGACATTCTTAGATGTGGGCAAGTCTCTAGCTATAGCTCTCTAATCCTCAGTTCTTCTAACTGTAAACATATTGTGTATATGTATGTGCATCTGAAGTATGTTAAATCATAGCTTTTATTACTTAAAAAATTCTCTGAATTTTGTATTTTGGCGTAAATATTTACTATTTAATTTTGGTGAAATTGACCTATATAAGACCTAGATTAATTACCCAGGCAAATAGTAATCTGAGTTTTGTTTCTCTGAATACTCACCTCAAGTCTTTAATACAAGACACTGACTGAGAGATACAATGGTAAGAATTGGAACTAAATTTAAACAAGAGAAATGGCCATGTGGAGGTCAATAAGTAGATAATTTATACACTGCAAATTATCATTTGACCATATTTCAAATTAATGAAATAATATTTTTTCTGGATAACTAAACAGATAAATATGTATCAGAATGACTCATTAAAGAAGGCTTAAGCACATAAAAATAATAAGAGAAATCGCTGCTATTTGCTGGTGGATACTATGTCCTAGAGGGTTTAAAATGCATCACTCCTTTAAAAAATAAGCTTAGGAGCTACTTTTATAAGTTTTAGAATCTCAATCATTTGGAATAAACCTGTTTACTCAGCTCAATACAGATATATATTTAATATAAGAGAAGGAAGAAGCATTGCTTTCAGTGTGGCGGGAAGAGTAATAGACTGAGAACAGAGAAATCTATGTTACAGTCTCACCTCTAATTCGCACTAGCTGTTTGTGGGCATGTAATCTGAGCTCTTTGAGGTCTTCCCATTTAAAGGCAGACATTGGACTTCGTCGGCTCTGACGCTAATCCCAATTCTGACAGTCTGGTCTTCCACCAGGCCTGCATAAAGTACGCTGACCCCTTTCACCTCTGGAAAATCTTGCTGTAGCTCAACGCCCTTCATCCTGGACTTTGAAGAACAGTTCATTCCTGCTGTCTGTTCTGACCTGGCTCCTCAGGGAATCATGCATTTTGTCTCCAACTCCAACTAATAGCTGCTTCATAATTCTCTGAGCCCAAAGAACTCTATTTAGTACCAAGAACCTCTAACAGCCCAGGAGAGACCCAAAACCTTTATCAACGTTTCAATTCACAACCATAGGCTGATTTGGATTCTATTTCTGTCTCTTTTACACTCAAAATCCTTAAGAATCATTAAATCTTACAACATAGAGTGTAAAGATTCCTTTAAACTCATAGTTAGCCAAGTTCAAACAGGCTGCACCTTGCACAACTCCAGAGGAACCATTCACATAGACCCTAGTATGGTTGCAATGTACAGGCCCTGCACTCAGGACATGTAAGCCACAGCACATCCCAGTGCTGGAGTCTACTAGAGCCACATCACTGGGTTTCTGAATCTTCTCTCTACCATTCATGAACCTTGAGTAAATCATGTAACATTTCTGTGCATCTGTTTCCTCAACTGTAAAATGTAGATGACAGCATCTATTATACCTCATAGAGTTGTAAGATTAAATGAGTTCATCCTTGCAAAGTGCCTGGCACAGACCGAGCACTCAATAAATGTTAATTGCTCTTAGCTGTTTTCATTATTATTCTGTCAGAATGACTGTTTCCTGGTTTGTTTTTGGAAAGAACAAGTTTTCTTGTTCTTCTGGAGCCACGAAAATGGTCCTGGATCCTCAGTGAGAATTTACTTCTCTCTGTTCAATTCCTCCACTAGATATGAAACCCAATATTGTGTTAGAATTTTAAAATTAGGCACCAGGGCCGGATGCAGTGGCTCACACCTGTAATCCCAGCACTCTGGGAGGCCGAGGCAGGCAGATCACCTGAGGTCAGAAGTTCGAGACCAGCCTGGCCAACATGGCAAAACCCCGTCTCTACCAAAAATACAAAAATTAACCCAGTGTGGTGGCACATGCCTGTAATCCCAGCTACTCGGGAGGTTCTGGCAGGAAAATCAGTTGAACCCAGAGGGCAGGGGTTGCAGTGAGCCAAGATGGCACCACTGCACTCCAGCCTGAGTGACAGAGCTAGACTCTTATCTGAAAAAAAAAGAAAAGAAAAGAAAAGAAAAGAAAAGAAAAGAAAAGAAAAAGGCCCCAGGATACCTGGATTCAAGTTCTGATTCTCTAGATTCAAATACACATATCAGTTCTGTGATCTTGGGGAAGCCTCTTAACCTTCTGCATACACATATTTTTTTCTATAAAAGGGAAGAATCATTCTCAGGATTGTTGTCAAGGATTAAATAAGTAATGTGTGTGTTAGCTTCTATGGGAGGTCTGACACCTGGTGGGTGTCTAATACTGTTTGGATGCATCTGTTGGAACATCAGCTATCTTAACCCATTGCCTATAAAGTGAGAAGTGACATGTCTCACTTTTTAATGACTTTCCTCCCCTCTTATGTTTTATTGACAAGAAATTCTACCTCCTTCTTCGTGACTCGTCAAATTCTATAACCTAGGCTTATGTAGTGACCCTGTTTCCTGGCCCACAGGTGAATATTGACCACTTCACTAAGGACATCACAATGAAGAACCTGGTGGAACCTTCCCTGAGCAGCTTTGACATGGCCCAGAAAAGAATCCATGCCCTGATGGAAAAGGATTCTCTGCCTCGCTTTGTGCGCTCTGAGTTTTATCAGGAATTAATCAAGTAGTAATCTAGCCAGGCTATGAAATCATCCTGTGAGTTATTTCCTCCATAATAACCCTGCATTAATCTACATATCTTCCCACAGCAGCTTTGCTCAATGATACCCACATGGAAAAATCCCAGGGGATGTTGCTTACTCTTTTTGCCCACATAGATTTGGATACTTATCTACCGTCCAAAGGCCTTGTTTCCCCACTCAATTCTTCCTGCCCTGTTATTAATTAAGATATCTTCAGTTTGTAGTCAGACCCAGTCAGAATCACAGACAAATCCTGCCTAAGGCAAAGAAATATAAGACAAGAATATGATATCAATGAATGTGGGTTTAGGTAATAGATTTCCACCTAAATTGGTCTAAAACAGAATATAAGTGTGGACAGACCTATTTCAAAGGAGCTTATTTGATCTCACTTGTTTCAGTTCTGATCCAGGGAGATCACCCCTCTAATTATTTCTGAACTTGGTTAATAAAAGGTTATAAGATTTGTATGAAGCAGCCACTGTATGATATTTTAAGCAAATATGTTATTTAAAATATTGATCCTTCCCTGGCACCACTTTCATGTTAGCTGGGTATTATTAATAAGAGATACAACCATGAATATACTGTGTTTATACAAAATCAATCTGAGCACAATTCATATAGATTTCTCTTTTATACCTTCCTCACTGGCCCCCTCCGCCTGCCCATAGTTACCAAATTCTGTTTTAAATCAATGACCTAAGGTGAACAATGAAGTATTTTATAAATGTATTTATGCTCCTAGACTATAGGTCAAATGTTTCCATTTTCAAATTATTTAAAATTCTTATGTGTTTAAAATTCATAAATTTCTAAATCCAATCATGTAAAATGAAACTGTTGCTCCATTGGAGCAGTCTCCCACCTAAATATCAAGACGGCTATACACTAACAAGAGAAAATATGGTCAAGTCTAAAATGGCTAATTGTCCTATCATGCTATTATCATAGATTAATGACATTTATCTTCAAAACAAAACATTGTCTTTAGAAAAGTGACTACAGGTAGAGGCCTTCTAGGTGAGACACTTTTAAGGTACACTGCATTTTGCAAAAAAAAAAAAAAAAAAAAAGTAATCTTTTAGCAACCCCAGTATTCCCTCACTGTTTTGCTTCCTGCGTTAGTAAATTTTACTTACAGTCAAAAGTGCAGATTTATACTCCTGACATGCCTCATTCACAGCTAAATGATAGGCCATAGGACTTTTGGTAGGTTTAAACTTTTAATTCTATATTTCATGATTATAAGTCTTGCTAGAATTTTTTCTAATATTTAGTAGATTTGCTTAAATAATGATTCACAGAATTTAGTAACGGAATCAAACTAAACCATGTATGATGGTAGTCGAGATGAGGATATTAACTCAAAAGAAAGAGGGTGATTTTTAAAGGATTAATAAAATTCTGAAATGTTAAGTAGAAGACTACAATGTCTAGTCTTGTATTTCCTCCTTCTGTTGCTCTTTTTCATTCACACACTCTTAGTTTCCCATATTTGTAGCTCATTTATTTGGTTATTTCCTAAGTGAAGCAACTATGAGACTGTATTGTTCAGGTAAACACTGACCGTGCTTGTTGGATTTTCCCTATTTTTGTGACTTCAAGGATAATTTGCCCTGCTGAATACTTGCCATTTCACATTCTGAAAATGGGTAGAGTGGCTGGGTGTTCTGCCAACAATTGCTAGTGGTATGAATTCATTCATATTTGCCAGTATTGCTCGCTTCAGGAAACTCCTTCATCAAGCAGTCCAGAGCTAGGCCAGATCAACGCTGCAATCATGACATTCTCATTGCATGCAATTCTGTAG
Source organism: Chlorocebus sabaeus (assembly GCF_047675955.1). Lineage (NCBI taxonomy): Eukaryota > Metazoa > Chordata > Mammalia > Primates > Cercopithecidae > Chlorocebus > Chlorocebus sabaeus. The sequence goes on from NC_132928.1 coordinate 66,309,619, forward strand.
GATTGATGAGAAACTCAGACAAAAATTTCCAGAGTGCACTTCCAGTACCAGCTTCAACATCTGTCTACATTGCCCCCAAGTTAATAAAGTGCCAACCCTTTACTCTCTCATGCAGCTAGAAATCCAAAATCTTGGTGCATTATTTTTTCATTAATGCGAAAACATTTGAAGAAACAATTATTTAAAATTCAAGTATTTTATTCACATTATTTGAAATATCCAAATGTTTGAAAATTCCCAGATAATTAACTAGCTATTACAGATCTCACCTAGAGGGCTGATGTTATGAAGACTCCAATGGACTGTACTCACAAATTGACTGGACACCCTATGAAAGTGGGTAGACTTTTCAGTGGAAAATAAGAAGGGCTTTTACCTTTTAATAAGCTGAATGTGGGAGGTAGAGGGCAGGAAAGGGCACCATGAGAGCAGTTCTGTGGAGATATAAAAAGAATGGAAGAAGGAATGCCTTATAGTGATATTGTGACATTATCTCTATATATCTACATATATCTATCTATCTGTATCTACATCTATATAATCTTACATTTAAAATTGTATTCATACACATATTAGAAACTCTTCTAATATATGAAGTAATAAAATTAAAAAGAATACAAACATTCCAGCCCCAAATGAGAAATCCAACATATTAAAATTGTTCTAGAAAATTTCTTTGAACACTTTTGAAAGTTTTTGGAAACTTAGAAAAGAGAAAAAAAAATCCTGTTACTAGTAATTTTCATGGTAATAGAGATAAAATACATTTTTTAAATTCTGGGAAATTAGAAAAAGTGGGGTGATCTTTCCAGGAAAAACATGTGTAACATCTACTTATCACTCCATCTCCCTCCTCCTCTTCCTCTCCACGTTCCCTTGAGTAAATAAATGTCTGGGAAAGCATGAAGCTTGATGCAAGAACACTGTTGTGCTGGAGTTTTCCTCCCCTGTGAAAATGTAACTACAGTTGGGAGTGCATTGAGGATGTAGAAAGGTGGTGGAACCAAATTGTGGTCAATGGAAATAGGAGAATATGGTTCTCACTGTTGAGAAAGAAACTAAGATTAGCCCAGGTAATTGCCTGTAACTTCAGTTTTTCTGCCTGGGTTTGATATAGTTTAGAGTTGGGGTTAGATTAAGATCTAAATTACATCAGGACAAAGAGACAGACTATTAACTCTACAGTTAATTAGGAGGTATGTTCCATGTTTATTTGTTAAAGCAGTGTGAATAGCCTTCAAGCATGTGAATAACCTTCCATCTTCCCCGCCACACACATACACACACACACACGCGCACACACGTACACATTTTTTTTTTTTGTTTCTTCCAGGTATACACCTTTTAAAATGCAGAACTAACTGAGGCATTTCAGTGACTTTGCTTTCATATCAATAAAGTCAAATGTATGGAAACATTTTGTGCCCTACTCTCCATACCCCATGTACTCCAATTCCCTACTGTATGAATTATGCTTTAAGTAGAATTCAGTGCCAAGGAGAACTTGGTGAAAGAAATTATTTTTATTTTTATCCTTTACAAAGCCATGGATTTTATTTGGTTGATGTGTGCTCTGTACACAAGCCATTTGAATAGGATGGAGCTGTTAGTTATTTTCTAAAGAGTAACAGACATGCAAACATTTCAATAAAAACTGGGCCATTAACAAATAAATAGATAAACTAATAAGCATTCCCTTCTAGGTTTACCAAACTGCCTATCCAATAACAAATTCGAGAATCATTGAAAAAGCCAGTTATATTTCAGAGAAATGATTTCATTATTGAAACTGTTCCCCCTAGCAGGTCATTTCTCCTTTTTCCTGGGAATTTAGCAAGTTTAGGAGGGAATGGTCATGAGAAGAAAAGGAAGAAGGGGAGAAGGGAAGTGGTTAAAAAGTAAGTGCCCAGACCTATGAAATTAATCCCTTTGCTAGGAAATATTTAAGAGCAGCTCATCTTGGTTGAAACTGGCTTTTGTCATCTTCCATATTTGCAGGAAAGTACTTCCTGACTTGCAATGCAGCTAGATGTAAAATTTGATTTTAACATCCTAGAAAACCTTGACCAGAAAAGTGAATAAATATTGAGGGTCTCCTGTCCATATTTGGCTGCATGTGCCAGAAAGCAGAGAATGGAAAATGCAATTTCCAACATCCAAGCATCCAAATGCAAGGACTAGGCAACTCTGTGTAGGTTTTGGACATAAAGTTTGGTGCATATTGGTTTATCCTGGCTCAATTGCTATTAAACCTCTCTGGTTTATAGTCTCTTCATTCTATTAGACAAGGATGTATTGAACACTTGCTTTGCACAAGGCTCTTTAGTTAACAATTTAGCAGCTACTGTTATGTTAAACACACTTTTCACCAAATAGATTCTAAGGCAAACAAGAGCAATTAATATTTAAAGAAAGGCTTTCCCAGCATCACTTACCCATCCCGAATCTAAAAAGATCAACTCTTCCAATTGAGAAAACACTCCTGGCTTTGAATGGAAACTTACAGCAGAGAGTAATAGGCAACAACAACAACGACAACAACAAACATTTGGAATATTATTCTCAACTCACGGTTTAATAATAAATCTTATTATTTTTCTAGTAGAGAAACTACAAATCAGCCTCTTGAACATTTATATACAGTTTAATAATCCTCTTGCAGGTTACTTGTTCTCTCACCTGAGGTATTTTTTCCTCCCCACCTTGCCCTTATTTCTCCATTCCTCTTCTCCCTTTGCAAGAGGAAATATTTAACATATTTGGGTCTAACTTCAATTATGTAATAATTAATACATTAAAAGCATTTAACTTCCTTTCTAGAAAAATGTACAGGCTAAGGCATAGACAAAACAAAGAGAAATGCTGAGAAATTTGCCACTGGAGACAAGTAATCTGAATAAATATTTGCCAAAAGTTCTTTCTGTGTCATATAGTGTCAGGATTTGAAGGAGCTATCTTCTTAATGTTGCAACTAGCAACTCATCTTCAGAAGACACAGCCAGGAGAATGAAGTAGAAGTGAAAGGTTTATAAATCCATTTGTAAGCATTTATCCCATACATTTTAAATTCAAGAACAATTGTGTTTATCTTTAGAATTTTGTATTCAATACTTTATGTACTATGTGACTCATGCTTCTGGATAAATAAAGCACCAAATATGTATCTGTAACCACAATCACACATATTATATTAAATATATATCTATATAACAGCCTTATGTGAGTCCTTCTTGACTCCCAAGTATTTTCTATATGAAACATTATTCCTTAAGATAGACTTGTGCTTTCACCATGCTTCTTACACCAGGTGAGCTCTTGATGAATTGGGAAGATGCTTACTAATAAAGGATAACTGTAATACAGCCTGACATGCAAAACTCAGGGAAATACAAAGTGCCCCATTTTCATAAACTCTGTTGACTACTTTCCCTTGGATTTAGGTGACAATAATTTATGGACTCAGCTGCCATCACTGTTAGAAACTGACTGAACATATTATATCACTTGGATCCTGCAATATTCAGTGAGTATAGTAGTTCCTTTCTCTTCCTCCCCTGGTGAAAGATCTGAAAGATTTGAAATCCAGATGCCACTGTAAGCAGCTTAATTCTATGACCATAGATTTGGTGCTCAGGTAGTTAAGATAATGTGGGACTGAGACTGGGTAAAAGGGGATCATACAACTAGTGGGATTGGGACTGGGTAAAAGGGGAAAGTTTATATTCAGAAAGAAGCATTAGAAGAAGATGTACAAGGAGAAACCATGGAGAGAGAGAGAGAGACAGACAGACAGACAAAGAGAGATTAAAGAGAGTGTCTGTCTTGGTCTCTGGTAAGTTTCTTAATTTTTATTCCCAGGTCCCATGAGGCCTAGCTGTATTTAATATAGATATAATGCCCCTGAATCATTTCAATACCACCTACTCTCTCTTTATTTTAATTATCTTGAATGAGTCTCCAAGAGTTTTCACCAAGAACTATTATTAGAGCAAAGATCATCAACACCTCTTTGTTTCCCCTACAGAGAAGTGATATTCTCGAGGTCGCTCTGCAAATCAGTAGCAGAACAGAACAGAGATTAGAGGTCAGTTTGACTGTCTCTCAGATGCCCGTTTGGTCTGATAAACAAAAGTAACCCCATATAATCCCTCACGACCTTAGGGTTATTGGCTCTAACTTGAGCAAAAAAGGCTAAATTAACCACTCTCCAAGCGGGAAACCATTCTACCATCTGTCAAAGTCAGGTAGGCCAAGCTCTCCAAGTTATCAGATTTCTAAAGCATATTGTACCAGTTTTACATTTTCTAAATTAGTAGTACCTTGAAAATTATTTTGCCCATAAACCACTTACCAAGTTCATTACCTTTTCAGATGGCTTCCCAATGCCTCCACTGCATTCTGCATTTGAATTAGTCTCATCTGGCAAGTTCCTAGAACACTTTCCATGCCTTTCCACTTTTTGGTCAAATCTTGCCCTCTTTTAACAGTTTAACTTGTTAAAGCAATAAAAGATATCCATGAAAATTTTATTTAAAAGTAAACCTTTTTGTTCGATCTTTGGCAGCCAGTCTTCATGGCCAGGTTAGCCTGGTCTCTGTTAATGAGGTCACATTTTCAAGTCACTTTCACCATAGAAAAATGCTGTTGATGACAGGGGTACAGGGGTGGGTATGCCCATAGGCAGTTTTGAAGGTCAGTTATGCTTTGAAAAAGTGATGCCTTGTGACTGCCCCTAGAAGGAACTGTCTGTGACAAGTGAGAAATAGATGCCTGCCTCAGATTTTGCTGCTAAATGCCCTAAGCCTCTTTGCTTCCAAGCAGAATTCTTGGAAAACAGAAGAGACACTTAAACAAAAATTGGAGCCTAGACACTTTCATAAGTGTGAATGAAGATTAATGTTCCCATATTTCTTTTAACTGAACATTTATTTTGACTATTTTAATTTCACTAAACAAAAGTCTTAACTTCTATACTGTTCGAGTTTCTCAAGCAATTCAACTAACAATGAGCAAGGAAGGCGATAAAGAAGAAGTCTAGGCTGGGTGTGGTGGCTCACGCCTGTAATCCCAGCACTTTGGGAGGCCAAGGCAGGCAGATCATGAGGTCAGGAGATTGAGACCATCCTGGCCAACATGGTGAAATCCCATCTCTACTAACAATACAGAAATTAGCTGGGAGCGGTGGTGCGTGCCTGTAATCCCAGCTACTTGGGAGGCTGAGGCAGAAGAATTACTTGAACCAGGGAGTCGGAGGTTGCAGTGAGTCGACATTGCACCACTGCACTCCAGCCTGGGCAACAGAGCGAGACTTCATCTCAAAAAAAAAAAAAAAAAAAGAAAGAAAGAAAAGAAAAGAAAAAGTCCAGATACAGAAAATGTCAGAGTTGGAATAGACATTACAAATGCTCTCATATGCCCAGGATGAAAGTTCCCTCCTCCTCTCTGTGCAGATTCTTTTCAGCTTAGATGCCAGCAGCTTGGCAGACACAGACACTTAGAGTCCAGGGAACAAAGGAGGAACTTACTCGCCTGACCAGTCATATCAGCCAAATTACTAATAGTGATCAGTCAGGAAATGGTTATCACACATGAAAAACCACTCTGCCCTCCTACAATGGCACTGTACCCAGTCCAATCTCCATTTTATATATGAGGAAATTGAGGCCCATAGAAGTGAAACGTTTGTCCAGAGTTACACATCTGTATAATGCCATAGTATTTACAGTATGATCTGATTCCTACTGTGGGTGGTTTTTTCCCTCTGGAATAAAATTCATTTTATGTCACATTTACGTATCTATAACCATAATAATGGACATTCTTAAAGTCAGTA